>NC_092149.1:78042380-78342380 GCF_045791955.1 Oncorhynchus clarkii lewisi
TCACACACTGTATTGTGCACCAAGTCATTGCTCTCTCTCTCTCGCTCTGCTGTTTGTGCATCTTGCCAGCTGTCACTAAAATGGGAAGGGGATGAAGCTCATTGTCTAGAACTCGAATTGCTAGGAGGCTGGCACACGTGGGAAAAAATGCCACAGCACAGCTTCCAGAAAAGGAGTTGCTTTCAATCTAGGGATTTCATGGCTAACTGAGGATAAACAGGTATTTTGCTCATAGATTATGCATGTATGATCTACACATTGGCAAATCCATCCCAAAGCAGAAGGTTTAAACAATACTTAGTCATCAAAGTTCTGGAGAATGTCTTTAAGAAGGGAGGGATCAATAAAAGTTCTGGAGCATGTCTTTAAGAAGGGAGGGATCAATCAAAGTTCTGGAGCATGTCTTTAAGAAGGGAGGGATCAATAAAAGTTCTGGAGCATGTCTTTAAGAAGGGAGGGATCAATCAAAGTTCTGGAGCATGTCTTTAAGAAGGGAGGGATCAATAAAAGTTCTGGAGCATGTCTTTAAGAAGGGAGGGATTAATCAAAGTTCTGGAGCATGTCTTTAAGAAGGGAGGGCTCAATAAAAGTTCTGGAGCATGTCTTTAAGAAGGGAGGGCTCAATAAAAGTTCTGGAGCATGTCTTTAAGAAGGGAGGGATCAATCAAAGTTCTGGAGCATGTCTTTAAGAAGGGAGGGCTCAATACAAGTTCTGGAGCATGTCTTTAAGAAGGGAGGGATCAATAAAAGTTCTGGAGCATGTCTTTAAGAAGGGAGGGATCAATAAAAGTTCTGGAGCATGTCTTTAAGAAGGGAGGGCTCAATCAAAGTTCTGGAGCATGTCTTTAAGAAGGGAGTGCTCAATACAAGTTCTGGAGCATGTCTTTAAGAAGGGAGGGCTCAATACAAGTTCTGGAGCATGTCTTTAAGAAGGGAGGGATCAATAAAAGTTCTGGAGCATGTCTTTAAGAAGGGAGGGATCAATAAAAGTTCTGGAGCATGTCTTTAAGAAGGGAGGGCTCAATCAAAGTTCTGGAGCATGTCTTTAAGAAGGGAGGGCTCAATACAAGTTCTGGAGCATGTCTTTAAGAAGGGAGGGATCAATAAAAGTTCTGGAGCATGTCTTTAAGAAGGGAGGGATCAATAAAAGTTCTGGAGCATGTCTTTAAGAAGGGAGGGATCAATAAAAGTTCTGGAGCATGTCTTTAAGAAGGGAGGGCTCAATCAAAGTTCTGGAGCATGTCTTTAAGAAGGGAGGGCTCAATACAAGTTCTGGAGCATGTCTTTAAGAAGGGAGGGCTCAATACAAGTTCTGGAGCATGTCTTTAAGAAGGGAGGGATCAATAAAAGTTCTGGAGCATGTCTTTAAGAAGGGAGGGATCAATAAAAGTTCTGGAGCATGTCTTTAAGAAGGGAGGGCTCAATCAAAGTTCTGGAGCATGTCTTTAAGAAGGGAGGGCTCAATACAAGTTCTGGAGCATGTCTTTAAGAAGGGAGGGATCAATAAAAGTTCTGGAGCATGTCTTTAAGAAGGGAGCGATCAATAAAAGTTCTGGAGCATGTCTTTAAGAAGGGAGGGATCAATAAAAGCCACCTTGACTCCAAAAGCAACTACAGGGGAAAACATGTAGATACTTTTCAGGCAGTTTAAAGTTTGTAGGCATTGTAATGATTTTACTCAGATCTTCTTCTGCTGTGGTTCTGCACTGCTTCCAATCCCACACCTGGTTGTTGATAACAAGAGCTTATCTTCTAATTAGACACATGCAGATAAGATCAGATGCCTCAAATCATCTATGGCAACACCGTGACACACCTGCATCACTGTGGGACTCCACCATCACAACTTCCTTGATAACGAGCTGAGGCAGGGTTTCATTTTTCTGCTAATTGTCTTGTAATTCCATCCTGTCATGTTCGAGCCTCCACACTAAAGTTCACAGCCAGAGACCCATCTTCTTTTTATTCTCGGAGTCTACATTTTCTGGTTATTGCCTTTATCAATCTCCTAGAGCACAGAACAAAGCAGCCTGTGTTCAAACACCAGTTACTCTCTCATCTCCTGAGACATCAGCCTAAGTCTAATTGGATTTAAATTAACTCCAAATTTCCCTTTGTTATGGCAAATAACACGCAACGCTTTTTAATTAAGATGCCCATGCTTTCCCACGTGGAAGGGACCGCAGTCGCTTTCATGTTCCACTCTTCAAACATCAACTGGTGAGAGGCAGAGCCAGAATGGCGGATGGGCCTGCCCACTGTCTGGTCCAGCGGGGGGCTCTATCGGGAGGGGAAGATCGGTTAATTAAGATCCTGGTTCTGATCTGATAGATCAGTGTCTCTACGTTCTGGGGATTATATGTTCTGTGTTTGGATGTTACACTTCCTGTGAAGGAATAGACTAACAAAGACCATGTTTCCCTCATCCCTCACCTATCTGTCTGATCTAACCCTGGTTGGGTTAACACATGCTGGGCTCCATATACTGGGAGGGAGATGAGTGTGGGATGTGTGTAAGTCTCATATGGACGTTAGATAGAGACAGAGAATATAGATCCTACCAATTCTACTAATCACCTGCTTATCAGGACTGTGATTAGCTGAATGAAGTGTGTTGGTGCTGGGTTGGAACAAAAGCCTGCATACCGGGTACTACAGAACGTAATAGAGCCACACATTAGTGTTTATTGACGCTTCACATGGACATCATGAAAAACCCTATGTCAAGCTGAGAGTTTCCATTGTAAATGATCTGGGGGGACAAAAAGCAGTTTCCCACCTACAATGTGCCATGATAGGTAATGAGACAACAGGCAGAGACAACTTCCATTCCCCACACTCATACAAATAGAGAAGAATTGTTACGTCATTCATTATACAAAGGGGAAACACAGTTATTTAATTGAATAGGACCCTGGACAACAGTTGCCTTATCAGTGAAATGGAGAGAAGCACTCATTGTCAAGGCTTCAATGGATTATAGTTAAGTGTCTGTTAATTACATTTCAACACTTCCTTCAATAACATTGGTTATAATATTGAAGAAAGGCTAACTGTTTAGCCTATGGTAGCAATTTAGAGGGTACAGTCAGGGGTCAAATTTGGAATGCAGATGCGGGGGACGCCTATTTGGAGGGCTTAGGGTAAGGGTTGAAAATAGGGTGTTGCCAAGAATAGGGTTAGGGTTGAAATAGGACATAGACATTAAGCTAGGGTTAGGCATCAAGCTAGGATTAGACATGAAGCTAGGGTTAGACATGAAGCTAGGGTTAGGCATCAAGCTAGGATTAGACATAAAACTAAGGTTAAGGTTAGGTTTAGAATGAGGCTAATGCCTAACCCTAGGTTCATTTCTAATTAGACATGAAGCTAGGGTTAGACATGAAGCTAGGGTTAGGGTTAGAGTTTCTGCTGTAATTACAATGTTAGTACTTTTATCTGAATTTTATCCTACTCCTCTTTGTATCCATATGGTGCTGGAGTGTATGGGGTGTATGGTGCTGGAGTGTACTGTATGGTGCTTGAGTCTATGATGCTGGAGTTCATCTTGCTGGAGTGTATGGTGCTGGATTGTATGGTGCTGGAATGTATGGTGCTGGAGTGTATGGTGCTGGAATGTATGGTGCTGGAATGTATGGTGCTGGAGTGTATGGTGCTGGAATGTATGGTGCTGGAGTGTATGGTGCTGGAGTGTATGGTGCTGAAGTTCATGGTGCTGGGATAAGGTGCTGGAGAGTATGGTGGTGGAATGTATGGTTTTTTTTTTTATTTTTATTTTTTATTTTACCTTTATTTAACCAGGCAAGTCAGTTAAGAACAAATTCTTATTTTCAATGACGGCCTGGGAACAGTGGGTTAACTGCCTGTTCAGGGGCAGAACGACAGATTGTACCTTGTCAGCTCGGGGGTTTGAACTCGCAACCTTCCGGTTACTAGTCCAACGCTCTAACCACTAGGCTACCCTGGTGCTGGAGTGTATGGTGCTGGAGTGTATGGTGCTGGAATGTATGGTGCTGGAGTGTATGGTGCTGGAATGTATGGTGCTGGAATGTATGGTGCTGTAATGTATGGTGCTGGAGTTCATGGTGCTGGGATATATGGTGCTGGAGTGTATGGTGGTGGAATGTATGGTGCTGGAGTGTATGGTGCTGGAGTTCATGGTGCTGGAATATATGGTGCTGGAGTGTATGGTGCTGGATTTCATGGTGCTGGAGTTCATGGTGCTGGAGTGTATGGTGCTGAAGTTCATGGTGCTGGAATATATGGTGCAGGAGTGTATGGTGGTGGAGTGTATGGTGCTGGAGTGTATGGTGCTGGAGGGTATAGTGCTGGATGTATGGTGCTGGAGTTCATGGTGCTGGAATATATGGTGGTGGAGTGTATGCTGGTGGAGTGTATGGTGCTGTAATGTATGGTGCTGGAGTTCATGGTGCTGGAATCTATAGTGCTGGAGTGTATGGTGCTGGAGTGTATGGTGCTGGAGTGTATGGTGCTGGATGGTGCTGGAGAGTATGGTGCTGTAATGTATAGTTAACATAGTTAATAACTTCAGGACCAGTTGCATATTCACACTTCAGTCTGCTAATATGGAATTTATTTTATCATTGTGATGAGTAGGAAATATTACTATAGGTAACCTAGCACTCTGAACAATGGTTACCACAGGACCATGTGTAATGACAGATATACTTAATTATGAGAGCTAGATCATTTCACCAATTCACCAATTTATATTTAACCATCAAGGCTGTGCCAACATTATTGCTGCACTGCTGCAATGTAAAACCAATCACAGACAGGGCTCTATATTCATTGCACCAAAGCTGAGGGTTAACAGTGCGTACACTACGTATACAAAACATTAAGAACACCTTCTCTTTCCATGACATAGATTGACCAGATGAATCCAGGTGAAAGCTAAGATCCCTTATTGATGTCACTTGTTCAATCCACTTCAATCAGTGTAGATGAAGGGGAGGAGACCAGTTAATAAAGAAGGATTTTTAAGCCTTGAGACAATTGAGACATGGATTGTGTATGTATGCCATTCAGAAGGTGAATGGGCAAGACACAATATTTAAGTACAGTGCCTTGCGAAAGTATTCGGCCCCCTTGAACTTTGCGACCTTTTTCCACATTTCAGGCTTCAAACATAAAGATATAAAACTGTATTTTTTTGTGAAGAATCAACAACAAGTGGGACACAATCATGAAGTGGAACGACATTTATTGGATATTTCAAACTTTTTTAACAAATCAAAAACTTAAAAATTGGGCGTGCAAAATTATTCAGCCCCTTTACTTTCAGTGCAGCAAACTCTCTCCAGAAGTTCAGTGAGGATCTCTGAATGATCCAATGTTGACCTAAATGACTCATGATGATAAATACAATCCACCTGTGTGTAATCAAGTCTCCGTATAAATGCACCTGCACTGTGATAGTCTCAGAGGTCTGTTAAAAGCGCAGAGAGCATCATGAAGAACAAGGAACACCAGGCAGGCCTGAGATACTGTTGTGAAGAAGTTTAAAGCCTGCTTTGGATACAAAAAGATTTCCCAAGCTTTAAACATCCCAAGGAGCACTGTGCAAGCGATAATATTGAAATGGAAGGAGTATCAGACCACTGCAAATCTACCAAGACCTGGCCGTCCCTCTAAACTTTCAGCTCATACAAGGAGAAGACTGATCAGAGATGCAGCCAAGAGGCCCATGATCACTCTGCAGAGATCTACAGCTGAGGTGGGAGACTCTGTCCATAGGACAACAATCAGTTGTATATTGCACAATTCTGGCCTTTATGGAAGAGTGGCAAGAAGAAAGCCATTTCTTAAAGATATCCATAAAAAGTGTTGTTTAAAGTTTGCCACAAGCCACCTGGGAGACACACCAAACATGTGGAAGAAGGTGCTCTGGTCAGATGAAACCAAAATTGAACTTTTTGGCAACAATGCAAAACGTTATGTTTGGCGTAAAAGCAACACAGCTCATCAGCCTGAACACACCATCCCCACTGTCAAACATGGTGGTGGCAGCATCATGGTTTGGGCCTACTTTTCTTCAGCAGGGACAGGGAAGATGGTTAAAATTGATGGGAAGATGGATGGAGCCAAATACAGGACCATTCTGGAAGAAAACCTGATGGAGTCTGCAAAAGACCTGAGACTGGGACGGAGATTTGTCTTCCAACAAGACAATGATCCAAAACATAAAGCAAAATCTACAATGGAATGGTTCAAAAATAAACATATCCAGGTGTTAGAATGGCCAAGTCAAAGTCCAGACCTGAATCCAATCGAGAATCTGTGGAAAGAACTGAAAACTGCTGTTCACAAATGCTCTCCATCCAACCTCACTGAGCTCGAGCTGTTTTGCAAGGAGGAATGGGAAAAAATGTCAGTCTCTCGATGTGCAAAACTGATAGAGACATACCCCAAGCGACTTACAGCTGTAATCGCAGCAAAAGGTGGCGCTACAAAGTATTAACTTAAGGGGGCTGAATAATTTTGCACGCCCAATTTTTCAGTTTTTGATTTGTTAAAAAAGTTTGAAATATACAATAAATGTCGTTCCACTTCATGATTGTGTCCCACTTGTTGTTGATTCTTCACAAAAAAAATACAGTTTTATATCTTTATGTTTGAAGCCTGAAATGTGGCAAAAGGTCGCAAAGTTCAAGGGGGCCGAATACTTTCGCAAGGCACTGTATGGTAGTAGGTGCCATGCTCACCGGTTTGTGTCAAGAACTGCAACGCTGCTGGGTTTTTCACACTCAACAGTTTCCCGTGTGTATCAAGAATGGTCCACCACCCAAATGACATCCAGCCAACTTGACACAACTGTGGGAAGCATTGGAGTCAACATGAGCCAGCATCCCTGTGAATAACTTGTGTAGAATATCAGGTGGGTTATTGTAGCAGTATGTGGGTGCTCAGGCTATTGGCCTCTTGGTGGCACTAATCACTGAACATGCTCTCCCCCTTTGAGGACCTCCCCATCCTTTAGTGTGTGTGTGTGTGTGTGTGTGTGTGTGTGTGTGTGTGTGTGTGTGTGTGTGTGTGTGTGTGTGTGTGTGTGTGTGTGTGTGTAAGCACAACTTGAACAGTTGCATCTGGTTTGTGCGTGAATTAATCATGATGATTAATTGGCCTTCATGTTAAATCTCCACAGAGTGATGTCAGGCTGCCAGGCATCATGGCTGTAATTGACAGCACTTTAAGGAGAAGCAGATTGATTTACACAAGACCCTAATGAATCCCCCTCTCTACCGTGGGAGGAATGGAGAATGGTAAACAAATCTCCCTCTCTCTCTCTCTCTCTCTCTCTCTCTCTCTCTCTCTCTCTCTCTCCTTCTCTAGCTCTCTACCCCCCCTCTCTCTCTCTCTTACCCCCCCACTCTCTCTCCCCCTCTCTCACTCTCCCTCTCCCCTCTCTCTCTCTCTCTCTGTGTGTCATGTACACTTCTATCAGTTTCCTTTGTGTGTTCGCATAGTTAACTATCCTCTCTTTTTCTCCTTTCCTTGTTGCTTTTCCTTAATGATTACAGGTAATGAGGGTGAGTAGAAAAGGTCAAGGTGGATAGGTAAGAGTCTTTGGCCATTGCCCCTCTATTTCCTTCAGCCCACCCTCTTGGACTCTCCAGCTTTCCCTCTCCCTCTCCTCTGTTCTGTCTGTCCTAACAAATGTAAACGAGGATGAACTGTGCATGCGGGCGCATAATGCACTTTCTGGATCACATTGCAGATGTGGGTTTCCATGGTTATAGTGGAGCAACCAACTATAGCATCAATTTAAAAAAAATTGTAGCATCAAAAAATTCCAAGATGGCGAAGCAGTCGGTTGTGTGTTGTGTTAGTCTTTGTCTTATCCTGTGTAAATAGCTGTTTTTTTTCTCATATACATTTTAATCTCACTTTCTATCTACGAACCAAATGTACTTTTGTCATGACGTTGGCCTCTTTGGGTATAGCAAGCCCATCCCCCTCTCCCTGCCTCCCCCTTGCCTCCTTCAACTAGGTTGCTGTGGTCAGAGAGACGTCGTCAAATCCTGAGGATCTCCTCATGGGCACATAGTAGAGAGAGGGTAAACTTTCATAGAGGACAAAGGAAATCCTTCCACCTCACTGAACTTGAGGTACGAACAAATTTCATGTTCCAGAGAAAGTATAAAAGATCGGTGAAGAATCCAGCTACGAACTGGTCCGTTTGTCACAACTTGGGGAAGCTCATGGGAGACGGTGTGGCCACATTACCATAACGCTGTTTATATAATAGCCTCAGATATAATTGTTGTATAAGATGAATGAGTGAGTATGATACTGTTTGTATAATGGTGTAATATGATTTTGGACTGTTTAATGAAGAAAAATACAAATCCCTTTTGATTTGAACTAAATCAGAGGACTGCCCCTGAGCCCAGTTAGGGTCAGACATCCTGGGCCGCCCCTGAGCCCAGTTAGGGTCAGACATCCTGGACCGCCCCTGAGCCCAGATAGTGTCAGACATCCTGGGACAGCCCTTTTCGGCCCTTCCGAATAAAACCCCCACTCGGGTTTTCGATCAGCAGACCGAGCTTACCTCAATTACGAGATGGCTAAAGGTTGCAGGCCATGTTTCTCTCAATCACGGGAGTACAAAGGTTGTAGACCATTGCTGAATCTTTTAACGTGGTTAAACTCTTAGACTATCGATACCGACAGAATAAGAACAAGTCTTTGATATTAATTAGTAGTCTGCAGCTAGGAATTCGGTATCATTGAACGCCAAGAACGACAACCGCCGAAACATCCATTCTATAACGAATGTCACTCTGAACAACCCTCTAAACACAACCGAGAGAGAGAGAGAGAGAGAGACAGACAATTCTACAAAAGAAACAAACTTTTCAACAGCGATCAAGACGAAACACTGAGAGTAAATATATATATATTGATTGCAATTGTTCCTGAATGAGTGAGCGTTCATGGGTAAAGGATTAGCATTTCAATTGTTATAATTATCACTCTGTAGTGACTTCTTAGTCGACCCCCACTTCCCCTTTTGTCTAACAAGCCACCATGCCGGTTTAGCCCACTAGGGCACATTCTCCTATCATTTCATGTAACCACATTTACCTTGTTTGTTTGTTTGTTTATGCATTTCTGTGAATTACTTAGTTAGTAATAGAGAAATGATTTAAGACAATAATGTATGGATGACTCAAAGTGAAGACTGGGTTTGTGCAGATAACCAACAATTTTGGAATGACGTTTGGAATGAGACTAACGTGAGGTAAAGTAAATAATTTATTCATGTTTAGACTAAATGATCAGATAAAATATCTGAAAAGTTATTTTAGGAAATGATAACTTTGTAATCTGAATATTTTTCCTTGGTGCCTCGACTTCCTAGTAATTACGGTTACATGATTAATCAGTCTAATCGCGTAATAACTAATTACAGAGAATCTTTGATAAAAACTATCAGTCTTCAGTTAATGATAGTAAAGACACAACACTTTCCTGCAACCCACCTCACCCAAGGTGACACGGATCTGCTATGTTTATTCCTTATAACTGGAACCTCTGTCAGGAGCTAACCAGCTAACTAGCTACTAGTCTTTGTTAGCCACGGCTAGCGGTCTTCCCCTTTTAGCTCGGACAATAAATGCCAGTATGCACAGCGCGATATCAACCCAGAGCATATCGGAGTGTTTCTCCCTACCACATCACCAGATTCCTGCCACTCTGGATCATTACACCGGATTATCGCAGCTAGCTAGCTGCTACCGACTGGCTACTGTTAGCTAACGCCTTTGTCCCGAAGCAAGCACCAGTTAACCTTGAGCTAGCCATGAGCTAGGCCCATATACCAGCAAATTCTAGGGCTACAATACCTCTTTTGCCAATTGGCCTGGACCCTTTGAGGTCAACGCGGAGCCCCGCCGATCCATCACGACTGGTCTGCCGATGTGGTCGCCCGATGTGGTCTCAATGGGCTTTTCCTTTGCGATGTAGCCGTAGACCCATCTTCTTGCCCCGGCCCGCTAGCTTTCTAAGCTCCGTGTCTCCCACTCGCCTACTACTGAACGGCACCCTGACTCAGGGTTCTTTGGACCCTATGATCACTCGGCTACACAGCTGATTCCCCCTGGACTGTTTCAATAACACGGTATCTCATTTTGTTTATCTGTCGGCCCCAGCCTTGAACTCAGGTCCTGTATGTGCCTAACTGACCCGCTCTGCCCAATCATCACCATTTGCCCGTTGTTGTCTTAGCTCTCCCATTCAACACCTGTGATTGCTTTATGCCTCTCTCTAATGTCAGTATGCCTTGTCTACTGCTGTCTCGGCTCGTCCTTATTGTTTTAGTTCACTGTAGAGCCCTCAGTCCCGCTCATCTTGCCTTAGATAGCTCTTTTGTCCCACCCCCCATACATGCGGAGACCTCACCTGACTTAACTGGTCCCACCAGAGACAAAACCTCTCTCATCGTCACTTAACGCCTAGGTTTACCTCCACTGTACTCACATCCTACCATACCCTTGTCTGTACATTATGCTCTGAGTCTATTCTACCACGCCCAGAAATCAGCTCCTTTTATTCTCTGTTCCCAATGCACTAGATGACCAGTTTTATAGCCTTTAGCCGTACCCTTATCCTACTCCTCCTCTGTTCCTCTGGAGATGTAGAGGTTAACCCAGGCCCTGTAGCCCCCAGCATTACACCTATTCCCCAGGCGCTCTCATTTGTTGACTTATGTAACTGTAAAAGCCTTGGTTTCATGCATGTTAACATCAGAAGCCTCCTCCCTAAGTTTATTTTATTCACTGCTTTAGCACACTCCGCCAACCCTGATGTCCTAGCCATGTCTGAATCCTGGCTTAGGAAGGCCACCAAAATTCTGAAATGTCCATCCCCAACTACAACATTTTCCACCGAGATAGGACTACCAAAGGGGGTGGAGTTGCAATGTACTGCAGAGAGAGCCTGCAGAGTTCTGTCATGCAATCCAGGTCTGTTCGAGCTTCTATTTCAAAAAATCCACCTTTCCAGAAAAATTTATCTCACTGTTGCCGCTTGCTATAGACTCCACCAAGCCCCCAGTTGTGCCCTGGACTCCATATGCGAATTGATTGCCCCCATTTATCTTCAGAGTTCGTTCTGACCTAAACTGGGATATGCTTAACACCCTGGCAGTCCTAAAATTTAAACTAGATGCCCTCAATCTCACACAAATGATCAAGGAACCTACCAGGTACAACCCCAAATCCGTAAACACGGGCACCCTCATAGATATCATCCTGACCAACCTGCCCTCTAAATACAGCTCTGTGGTCTTAAACCAGGATCTCAGCGATCACTGCCTCATTGCCTGCGTCCGTAATGGGTCCGCGGTCAAACGACCACCCCTCATCACTGTCAAATGCTCCCTAAAACACTTCAGGGAGCTGGTCTTTCTAATCAACCTGGCCCCGGTATCCTGGAAGGATATTGACCTCATCCCATCAGTAGAGGATGCCAGGTTATTCATTAAAAGTGCTTTCCTCACCATCTTAAATAAGCATGCCTCGTTGAAAAAATTTAGAACTAAGAACAGATATAGCCCTTGCTTCACTCCAGACTTGACTGCCCTTGACCAGCACAAAAACATCCTGTGGTGTACTGCATTAGCATCAAATAGCCCCCACGATATGCAACTTTTCAGAGAAGTTAGGAACCAATATACACAGTTAGGAAAGCAAAGAATGGCTTTTTCAAACAGAAATTTGCATCGTATAGCACTAATTCCAAAAAGTTTTGGGACACTGTAAAGTCCATGGAGAATAAGAGCACCTCCTCCCAGCTGCCCACTACACTGAAGCTAGGAAACACTGTCACCACCGAGCATTTCAAGAAGAATTTTTCTACGGATGGCCATGCTTCCACCTGGCTACCTCTACCCTGGCCAACAGCTCTGCACGCCCCGGAGCAACTTGCCCAAGCTCCCCAGCTTCTCCTTCACCCAAATCCAGATAGCTGATGTTCTGAAAGAGCTGCAAAATCTGAACCCCTACAAATCAGCTGGGCTTGACAATCTGGACCCTCTCTTTCTAAAATGATCCACCGCAATTGTTGCAATCCCTATTACTAGCCTGTTCAACCTTTCTTTCGTATTGCCTGAGATCCCTAAAGATTGGAAAGCTGCCGCGGTCATCCCCCTCTTCAAAGGGGGAGACACTCTAGACCCAAACTGTTATAGACCTATATCTATCCTGCCCTGCCTTTCTAAAGTCTTCGAATCCCACCGTACCTTCTCCGCTATGCAATCTGGTTTCCGAGCTGGTCATGGGTGCACCTCAGCCACGCTCAAGGTACTACACGATATCATAACCGCCATCGATAAAAGACAGTACTGTGCAGCCGTCTTCATCGACCTGGCAAAGGCTTTCGACTCTGTCAATCACCGCATTCTTATCGGCAGACTCAACAGCCTTGGTTTCTCAAATGACTGCGTCGCCTGGTTCACCAATTGCTTCTCAGATAGAGTTCAGTGTGTCAATTCGGAGGGCCTGTTGTCCGGACCTCTGGCAGTCTCTATGGGGGTGCCACAGGTTTCAATTCTCGGGCCGACTCTTTTCTCTGTATATATCAATGATGTCGCTCTTGCTGCTTGTGATTCTCTGATTCACCTCTACGCAGATGACACCATTCTGTATTCTTCTGGCTTTTCTTTGGACACTGTGTTAACAAACCTCCAGACAAGCTTCAATGCCATACAACACTCCTTCCTTGGCCTCCAACTGCTCTTAAGTGCTAGTAAAACTAAATGCATGCTTTTTAACCGATTGCTGCCTGCACCTGCTCGCCCGACTAGCATCACTACTCTGGACGGTTCTGACTTAGAATACGTGGACAACTACAAATACCTATGTGTCTGGTTAGACTATAATCTCTCCTTCCAGACTCACATTAACTTCTTATGGCTGCAGGGGCAATATTGAGTAGCTTGGATGAAAGGTGCCCAGAGGTGCCCAGAGTAAACGGCCTGCTCCTCAGTCCCAGTTGCAAATATGCATATTATTAGTAGTATTTGATAGAAAACACTCTGAAGTTTCTAAAACGGTTTGAATGATGTCTGTGAGTATTACAGAACTCATATGGCAGGCAAACACCTGAGAAGAAATCCAAACAGGAAGTGAGAAATCTGAGGTTGGTCGATTTTCAACCCAGCCCCTATTGAATACACAGTGGAATTTGGTTATGTTGCACTTCTTAAGGCTTCCACTAGATGTCAACCGTCTTTAGAAACTTGAATGAGGATTCTACTGTGATGTGGGGCCGGATGAGAGCTCTTTGAGTCAGTGGTCTGGCAGAGAGCCAGGTCCTGGTCATGCGCATTTCACATGATAGCGACCTGCGTTCCATGGCTTTTCTAGAGACAATGGAATTCTCCGGTTGGAACGTTATTGAAGATTTACGATAACAACATCCTAAAAATTGATTCTATACTTATTTTGACAAGTTTCTTCGACCTGTAATATAACTTTTTGAAGTTTTCGTCTGACGTTCGGCTGGATCTGCACGAGCGTTTGGATTTGTGTACAAAATGCCCTAACAAAAGTAGCTACTTGGACATAAATAATGGACATTATCGAACAAAACAAACATTTATTGTGGAAGTAGGATTCCTGGGAGTGAATTCTGATGAAGATCATAAAAGGCAAGGGAATATTTATAATGTTATTTCTGATTTCTGTTGACTCCAAAATGGCGGATAATTTTGTTTTTCTTCTGAGTGCCATCTCAGATTAGTGCATAGTTTGCTTTTTCCGTAAGGTTTTTTTGAAATCTGACACAGCGGTTGCATTAAGGAGAGGTATATCTATATTTCCATGTCTGATAATTGTATTTTCATTGACATTTATAACGTGTATTTCTGTAAAATGATGTGGCTCTCTGCAATATCACTGGGTGTTTTTGGAAGTAGTGAACATAACGCGCCAATGTATACTGAGATTTCTTTATATAAATATGAACTTTATTAAAAAACATACATGTATTGTGTAACATGCAGTCCTATGAGTGTCATCTGATGAAGATGTCATTTGATGATGACCTTTCATCAAAGGTTAGTGATTCATTTTATCTCTATTTGTGCTTTTTGTGACTCCTCTCTTTGGCTGGAAAAAATTGCTGATTTTCTGTCAGTTGGTGGTGACCTAACATAATCGTTTGTGGTGCTTTCGCTGTAAAGCCTATTTGAAATTGGACACTGTGGTGGGATTAACAACATCATTACCTTTAAAACGGTATAAGATACATGTATATTGAGGAAATTTAATTATGAGATTTCTGTTGTTTTGAATTTGGCGCCCTGCACTTTCACTGGCTGTTGTCATATCGATCCTGTGAAACGGGATTGCAGCCCTAAGAAGTTTTTAAGCATCTCCAATCCAAAATTAAATCTAGAATTGGCTTCCTATTTCACAACAAAGCCTCCTTCACTCATGCTGCCAAACATACCCTCGTAAAACTGAATATCCTACCGATCCTTGACTTCGGCGATGAAATATACAAAATAGTCTCCAACACTCTTCTCAGCAAATTAGATGTAGTCTATCACAGTGCCATCCGTTTTGTCACCAAAGCCCTATTTACCACCCACCACTGTGACCTGTATGCTCTAGTTGGCTGGCCCTCGCTTCATATTCATCGCCAAACCCACTGGCTCCAGGTCATCTATAAATCTTTGCTAGGTAAAGCCCCACCTTATCTCAGCTCACTGGTCACCATAACAACACCCACGTGCTCCAGCAGGTATATTTCACTGGTCATCCCCAAAGCCAACTCCTCCTTTGGCCGCCTTTCCTTCCAGTTCTCTGCTGCCAATGACTGGAACGAATTTTCAAAAATCACTGAAGCTGGAGACATAACTCCCTCACTAACTTTAAGCATCAGCTGTCAGAGCTGCTTATCGATCACTGCAGCTAACTCTGTAACTCTGTGTTGTTGTTTGTGTCGCAGTGCTTTGCTTTATCTTGGCCAGGTCACAGTTGTCAATGAAAACTTGCTGTCAACTCGCCTACCTGGTTAAATAAAAAATACAAAAATATATCCTGTATCTTGGACAGTCAATGAATCAAAACAGAGGAGACACACCTCACTGAGGAGCAGAGCGGGTTAACCAATCCAATAACCATGTGAGCTGAACAGGAAAAACTCCATCCAACTATATTGGTAGAGAACATTGAACGGAACAAGGCTATGTCATTAACTACATTTTGACCAGAATGCAGATAGAACCTTATAGTCCCAAGCTCAAACATAGTCCAAACACAGCCCAAACATAGCCCAAACATAGTCCAAACATAGCTCAAACATACGAGCCAGAGTTTAACCCAACTCAGGGCCCTAACCATGGTGGCATGCATCCACAAAAAGAGATGTGCAAACATCAGATACAAAACAGCCATGAAAAAAAGTTAGTTATTTTTTCAAAAAGCAATTTTAATGATTTCAGATAGTGAAATTATGTTGTAGTAAATTCTTGATATCATTATGACTTGGGCCTTGTGCTGTAAAGGAGGTCAAGGCTGGTCAAACACAGAAGCTCGCTAGCTAGCTGTGTTTGTTTGATGTTCAATACTACACGTTCCTACTCTCGTCTCCACTCCCCCCGGCCCGAGCCCCTCCTCTCCTCTCCTCTCCTACCCCGTCCCAAGCCCCTCTGATCTGCACTGGCGCTGATTATAAAACCCTCTCCACCTTCACATTAGCATCAGAGTCATGGTCAGCTGCCTTTGTGTTATGAATGGGGGAAACAATATCAATAACAACAACAAACAACTAAAGTAGTCTTTTGTCCAGTTAGGATAGGAGGACAGGAGAGTGGGAGAGGAGGGGAGGAGGAGAGGAGGGGAGGAGGAGAGGAGGGGAAGAGAGGAGGAGAGGAGGAAGGGGAAGAGAGGAAGAGAGGAGGGAAGAGAAGAGGAAAGGAGGGGAGGAGGGGAGAATGGGAAGAGAGGAAGGGTGGAGGGGATAAGGGGAGAGGTCTTTGATAGTGCAGATCAAGGAGGAGAGGTAAAGTAGACGGTTGTGTGTTTTCATCCACATCCTCCCAAGGTCCTCTCTGATGCAGCCTACCTGACTGTGTTGAGTTAGCTGTAAGGGGAGGCCAGCCTGCCTGACTGTATAGAGTTAGCTGTAATGGGAGGCAAGCCTGCCTGACTGTGTTGAGTTAGCTGTAAGGGGAGGCCAGCCTGCCTGACTGTATAGAGTTAGCTGTAAGGGGGGGCCAGCCTGCCTGACTGTGTTGAGTTAGCTGTAAGGGGAGGCCAGCCTGCCTGACTGTACAGAGTTAGCTGTAAGGGGAGGCCAGCCTGCCTGACTGTGTTGAGTTAGCTGTAAGGGGAGGCCAGCCTGCCTGACTGTGTTGAGTTAGCTGTAAGGGGAGGCCAGCCTGCCTGACTGTGTTGAGTTAGCTGTAAGGGGAGGCCAGCCTGCCTGACTGTGTTGAGTTAGCTGTAGGGGAGGTCAGCCTGCCTGACTGTGTTGAGTTAGCTGTAAGGGGAGGCCAGCCTGCCTGACTGTGTTGAGTTAGCTGTAAGGGGAGGTCAGCCTGCCTGACTGTATGGAGTTAGCTGTAAGGGGAGGCCAGCCTGCCTGACTGTATGGAGTTAGCTGTAAGGGGAGGCCAGCCTGCCTGACTGTGTTGAGTTAGCTGTAAGGGGAGGCCAGCCTGCCTGACTGTATGGAGTTAGCTGTAAGGGGAGGCCAGCCTGCCTGACTGTATGGAGTTAGCTGTAAGGGGAGGCCAGCCTGCCTGTATGGAGTTAGCTGTAAGGGGAGGCCAGCCTGCCTGACTGTATGGAGTTAGCTGTAAGGGGAGGCCAGCCTGCCTGTATGGAGTTAGCTGTAAGGGGAGGCCAGCCTGCCTGACTGTGTGGAGTTAGCTGTAAGGGGAGGCCAGCTTGTCTGACTGTATGAAGTTAGCTGTAAGGGGAGGCCAGCCTGCCAGCCTGCCTGACTGTGTTGAGTTAGCTGTAATGGGAGGCCAGCCTGTCTGACTGTGTTGAGTTAGCTGTAAGGGGAGGCCAGCCTGTCTGACTGTGTTGAGTTAGCTGTAAGGGGAGGCCAGCCTGCCTGACTGTGTTGAGTTAGCTGTAAGGGGAGGCCAGCCTGTCTGACTGTGTTGAGTTAGCTGTAAGGGGAGGCCAGCCTGTCTGACTGTATGGAGTTAGCTGTAAGGGGAGGCCAGCCTGCCTGACTGTGTTGAGTTAGCTGTAAGGGGAGGCCAACCTGTCTGACTGTGTTGAGTTAGCTGTAATGGGAGGCCAGCCTGCCTGACTGTGTTGAGTTAGCTGTAAGGGCAGGCCAGCCTGCCTGACTGTGTTGAATTAGCTGTAAGGGGAGGCCAGCCTGCCTGACTGTGTTGAATTAGCTGTAAGGGGAGGCCAGTCTGTCGGACTGTGTTGAGTTAGCTGTAAGGGGAGGCCAGCCTGCCTGACTGTATGGAGTTAGCTATAAGGGGAGGCCAGCCTGTCTGACTGTGTTGAGTTAGCTGTAAGGGGAGGCCAGCCTGCCTGACTGTATGGAGTAGGTCCATATACAGTCATTGGGTAGTCATTGGGTAGGTCAGGTCTATTGTTTCTGTAGACCTGGTTCAGAGGGCATACAGAGGTCAACTGTTTTATGAGGTCAGGAGATACTGCCCTGGTTATGTTGCATCACTCTGATGATGCTGTGATGTCATACATCTAGGGGCTGCTGAGATTCTGCTGAAGTATGTGATCTAAACTCATCCCAGCGGGTGTGTGTGTGTGTGTGTGTGTGTGTGTGTGTGTGTGTGTGTGTGTGTGTGTGTGTGTGTGTGTGTGTGTGTGTGTGTCACTGTGGATGTGGGAGTCCAGCTGTGTGTGTCAAAGTGGTGTGTACCACTCAGAGCTCCAACAGGGGGAGATATGCAGGTTGAGTGGGACAGATCACTTTAATTGGTTTAGCGGGGGTCCCATTGAAGCTGTGGAGAGCATTGTGTCTGGAATGAGAGGCGAGTGGACAAAAGCACTCAATCAGCTCCCCATTCTGTGTTGGAATGAGGCAAGTCTGTATGGTCCCTCTCAGTGAAACTGCTCCCTCGAGTCACTCTTCTGTCCCTTCTGCGTTCTCCTCTTATGAGAAACATCACAATGATGCCGTAAAGTCTTTGATATCATCTGGCACATATAGATACTGTACAAGAGACAACGGTAAAAAGAGATAGGCCTGGAAAGGGAAAGAGGAAAAGTGATGTGGATGGAGGGAGAGCCCACTGGGTACACTCATTGGTTGAGTCAACGTTGTTTCCACGTCATTTCAACAAAATGCATAGATGTTGAATTGACGTCTGTGCCCAATGGGAGCTGGGTTGTTTTGGTGCAGATTCTCTCATATCTTCATCTCGCTCATATATTCATCTCGTTAAGTGCCTTGCTCAAGGGCACAGACAGTTTTTTCACGAGTTGGCTCAGGAATTCAAACCAGCAACCTTTCAGTTAATGGCCCAATGCTCTCAACCGTCAAGCTACCACTCTCCATAAAAGAACCCTGTCTGGCTACAGGTAAAAACCATTTTGGTTCCAGGTAGAACCATTTTGGGTTCCATGTAGTACCCTCTGTGGGAAGGGCTCTACATGAAACCCAAAACAGTTCTAAACTTAGCAAAAAAAGAAACGTCCATTTTTCAGGACCCTGTCTTTCAAAGATAATTCATAAAAATCCAAATAACTTCACAGATCTTCATTGTAAAGGGTTTTAACACTGTTCCCCATGCTTGTTCAATGAACCATAAACAATTAATGAACATGCATCTGTGGAACGGTCGATAAGACACTAACAGCTTACAGACGGTAGGCAATTAAGGTCACAGTTATGAAAACTTAGGACACTAAAGAGGCCTTTCTACGGACTTTGAAAAACACCAAAAGAAAGATGCCCAGGGTCCCTGCTCATCTGCGTGAATGTGCATTAGGCAAGCTGCAAGGAGGCATGAGGACTGCAAATGTGGCCAGGGCAATAAATTGCAATGTCCGTACTGTGAGACGCCTAAGACAGCACTACAGGGAGACAGGACGGACAGCTGATCGTCCTCGCAGCAGCAGACCAAATGTAACAACACCTGCACATGATCGGTACAGCCGAACATCACACCTGCGGGACAGGTACAGGATGACAACAACAACTGCCTGAGTTACACCAGGAACGCACAATCCCTCCATCAGTGCTCAGACTGTCCGCAATAGGCTGAGAGAGGCTGGACTGAGGGCGTGTAGGCCTGTTGTAAGGCAGGTCCTCACCAGACATCACCGGCAACAACGTCACCTATGGGCACAAACCCACCGTCGCTGGACCAGACTGGCAAAAAGTGCTCTTCACTGACGAGTCACGGTTTTGTCTCACCAGGGGTGATGGTCGGATTTATTTATCATTTATTTATTATTTATTGTCGAAGGAATGAGCATTAAACCAAGGCCTGTACTCTGGAGCGGGATCGATTTGGAGGTGGAACCAAAAAGGGTTCTACCTGGAACCAACAAGAGCTCTTCAAAGGGTTATCCTATGGGGACACCCGAAGAACTCTTTCAGGTTCTAGATAGCACTTTTTTTGCTACGAGTGTAGGAATAGGAAAAATGTTGGTTTACACATGTTACTGAGGCTAAGCTGAGCAGCCCCCCAAAAATAAAACAAATACTGCTATCAGCAGTTGAAGTTAATATACCTTCATTTGATAAATATTCCTAATCCTAGTGAACCCACCAAGAAAAGCTCCTTAACTACAGAGGGCCTCTATAACCAGGTGGCCCAGAGGGGAACTGTAGGGAAAACTCTCCCATTCACAGAGCTCTGGGCCATGGTCTGAGTCTGTTTGAGCAGCCTGGTCCTCAGGGACTCCAAGCTGTTTGACTTGGCCAGCTTCGGAGCTTGGGTACAGGGGGACGGTTGTCCATACTGCCTGGAGAACTGGAGATTCTTCCTGACCCATTTTTTCCCTGGTCGTTTTTTCACTCTTATTTTGTAGAGGTTGGGTGGCAGTGATGTGTGTTTGTGGCAGAGAGAGTTAGAGTCAGCGCAGGGAGAAGAGAGGGAGGGAGAGAGAGAAAGGGGATGAGAGGGCGAAAGAGAGAGTGAGGGGAAGAGAAAAGGTCAAGCTCAGAGGATAGAAAGAAATTAACAACTTTCTTCCCTTCTATTTGCCTCTGTTGCATTTCTTCTCCTTATCCAGTATTTCTTCACCTTATCCAGCATTTCTTCACCTTATCCAGCATTTCTTCACCTTATCCGGCATTTCTTCTCCTTATCCAGCATTTCTTCACCTTATCCGGCATTTCTTCTCCTTATCCGGCATTTCTTCTCCTTATCCAGCATTTCTTCTCCTTATCCAGCATTTCTTAACCTTATCCAGCATTTCTTCTCCTTATCCAGCATTTCTTCACCTTATCCGGCATTTCTTCTCCTTATCCAGCATTTCTTCACCTTATCCGGCATTTCTTCTCCTTATCCAGCATTTCTTCACCTTATCCAGCATTTCTTCTCCTTATCCAGCATTTCTTCACCTTATCCGGCATTTCTTCTCCTTATCCAGCATTTCTTCACCTTATCCGGCATTTCTTCTCCTTATCCGGCATTTCTTCACCTTATCCGGCATTTCTTCACCTTATCCAGCATTTCTTCACCTTATCCAGCATTTCTTCACCTTATCCAGCATTTCTTCTCCTTATCCAGCATTTCTTCTCCTTATCCGGCATTTCTTCTCCTTATCCAGCATTTCTTCACCTTATCCAGCATTTCTTCACCTTATCCAGCATTTCTTCTCCTTATCCGGCATTTCTTCTCCGTATCCAGCATTTCTTCACCTTATCCAGCATTTCTTCTCCTTAACCAGCATTTCTTAACCTTATCCAGCATTTCTTCTCCTTATCCAGCATTTCTTCTCCTTATCCAGAATTTCTTCATCTTATCCAGCATTTCTTCTCCTTATCCAGCATTTCTTCTCCTTATCCAGCATTTCTTCTCCTTATCCAGCATTTCTTCACCTTATCCAGCATTTCTTCTCCTTATCCAGCATTTCTTCACCTTATCCGGCATTTCTTCTCCTTATCCAGCATTTCTTCACCTTATCCGGCATTTCTTCTCCTTATCCGGCATTTCTTCACCTTATCCGGCATTTCTTCACCTTATCCAGCATTTCTTCACCTTATCCAGCATTTCTTCACCTTATCCAGCATTTCTTCTCCTTATCCAGCATTTCTTCTCCTTATCCGGCATTTCTTCTCCTTATCCAGCATTTCTTCACCTTATCCAGCATTTCTTCACCTTATCCAGCATTTCTTCTCCTTATCCGGCATTTCTTCTCCGTATCCAGCATTTCTTCACCTTATCCAGCATTTCTTCTCCTTAACCAGCATTTCTTAACCTTATCCAGCATTTCTTCTCCTTATCCAGCATTTCTTCTCCTTATCCAGAATTTCTTCATCTTATCCAGCATTTCTTCTCCTTATCCAGCATTTCTTCTCCTTATCCAGCATTTCTTCTCCTTATCCGGCATTTCTTCTCCTTATCCAGCATTTCTTCTCCTTATCCAGCATTTCTTCTCCTTATCCAGCATTTCTTCTCCTTATCCAGCATTTCTTCACCTTATCCAGCATTTCTTCTCCTTATCCAGCATTTCTTCTCCTTATCCGGCATTTCTTCTCCTTATCCAGCATTTCTTCACCTTATCCAGCATTTCTTCACCTTATCCAGCATTTCTTCACCTTATCCAGCATTTCTTCTCCTTATCCGGCATTTCTTCTCCGTATCCAGCATTTCTTCACCTTATCCAGCATTTCTTCTCCTTAACCAGCATTTCTTAACCTTATCCAGCATTTCTTCTCCTTATCCAGCATTTCTTCTCCTTATCCAGAATTTCTTCATCTTATCCAGCATTTCTTCTCCTTATCCAGCATTTCTTCTCCTTATCCAGCATTTCTTCTCCTTATCCGGCATTTCTTCTCCTTATCCAGCATTTCTTCTCCTTATCCAGCATTTCTTCTCCTTATCCAGCATTTCTTCTCCTTATCCAGCATTTCTTCTCCTTATCCAGCATTTCTTCTCTTTATCCAGCATTTCTTCTCCTTATCCAGCATTTCTTCACCTTATCCAGTATTTCTTCACCTTATCCAGCATTTCTTCACCTTATCCAGCATTGCAATACAACATATTTTCACATAAAACCAGGAGCCTAGTTCTCTTCCAATCTCCTCTACACTGGCCATATCTGAGTCCAAATGTTTTTCTTATGTCTCGGTCCAGTTGTTCTTCTTGTCCTCTGCTTCACTCTGTGTCTTAGGATATACTGCATTTCTAAATAAGATAGGAGGGCGCGCACCTGTTCCCAGTATATCTGTGAAGTATCAGACTGATATTCTGCAATCAGGAGTAACACGCACACATTCCCACACACGCACACATTCACACACACGCACACATTCATACACACTATAAATGCGGTCTCGTTATACCTCACAGCCACCCTTACCCTTGTGAAAATCATGTGGTGGAATGAATGAATGTCATTTTCACACATGAGCCACCGTCGTCCACACATAATGGGCCACCCCACAACAACGTTTAACCAGTGCATGTGTCCTTTGGGCTTGATCATTTGGGCCACAGCAGGAGGTGGTAATTGACTGTGTTCCAATCAGGGCTGTAAATCGGATGGGGTTCCCTCTTCTCCTGACTCTCCTGTCTCTCCTTCCCTCCTTCCCTAATTAGATCACATTAAAGTGCTGTATTCCGAGGGATTCCCAAATGTTCCTCCTTGAGGATGCACTTGAGGCCTCACACGTCTTTTTGAGCTCTTTCTAGATTAACTATTGACAATATAGAAGAGGTTGCCTATATATAGCACATCAATTATAATGACACAGCACAAACAACCAAGCTAGACTATGGCTTCACTATGCCTCCTGTTGTTATAATCACCGTAGGGCTATGTTCTCTTCCCTCATTCTCTCTCTTTCTCTCTCTCCCTTTCATCCTCTTCCATCCTCTCTCCCTCCTGCACCCCCCCCCCCCCCCCCCCCCCCTCTATCACCCTCTCTCTCTCTGTGCCACCCTCTGTCTGTGGTAGAAACACGCAGCAGGGGGTTGTGGGTAGAAGGCGTCTCCTGCTGTGAGGGTTGTCTCTGGCTCAGAGAGAGATGAAGGTCGAACACACTTCCAATCAGAACGGGAGGAGGAGGAGAGTGAGAGTTCTCTATTTATTTAAAAACAGAGAAACGTTTCAATCTAGTTCTTTCCCCTCCTCTTCCTCCTCATCCTTCTCTTTTTCACTCTTCCTTCTCGAAATGTGATCTATTTTGAGAGAGAGAGAGTAAGAGAGAGAGAGACTCATTTGTATATTATCTACCTCACTTGCTTTGGCAATGTTAACACATGTTTCCCATGCCAATAAAGCCCCTTGAATTGATTTGAATTGACTGAATACACTGATCATACACCTCTGATTGAACCAGGCCCCCTCTCATTGAAGCCACAGTAGTTCAAGGCATGGAAAAATGGAAAACTGTCCATCTTCGTTAAAATGTATCATTTTTAAGACTGTCATAGTACCAATAATTGCTTCCAATACACCAGATGTATGTCCTTGAACCAATATTTTTGTTATCTAACACAAATAAGGTTCATTTAGTTGCTAATGGCAGCCTGCAGTACCCTGGTCGGCCTTCAATTTGAGTTAGTCAATGAGAGGGGGCAGCACTCAAACTGAGCATGTTATGTCTCCATGAAATGCCATCTTCACTGACTTCATTTGGCTTCAATGAGTCTTCACATAGGAATGAATGGTGTCATGTGATCGATGTCTTTATTCATTAAACTATACAGTCATTGGATTGAACACACCCCTTTCCTTACCCCCAACTTTGACTACTCAGTGACACTGTGACATCACTGTCTATGTGCACTAAAACTGTGTGTATGAACGAGCTGATGATCTCCACAAACATTACGTCATGAGGGGCCGCTTGTAAGGGTAGAAGAGCTCTGTGGGAAAGAGAGAGACTTTTATTTTTGTCTCAGCACACACACACACACACGCATATCAACACACACACACACACACACACACACACACACACACACACACACACCTCTCTAAAGGTTTGTTCTAACAAGGGGACAAAGAGTAGGGGCCATCCCCGTCCAGCCAAGGAGGTCGCACTAATAGAGAGAACCAGCCAAGCCTCTGGAAGGGATGGGAAAAAGAGGAAGAAGAATCCTGCAGTCTCTTAGGATTTACAATAGTGTGTGTGTGGGGGGCATTGAGAGAGAGAGAGAGAGAGAGAGAGAGAGAGAGAGAGAGAGAGAGGGGGGGGGGGGGAGGGGGAGAAGGAAGGAAGGAGAGTAGAAATAACCAACTGAGCAATAGAGGACGTTTGACATATAATTTCCTTCTATACTTTGAGCCTGATCTTTTCTCTCCCTCTCACACTTCCTCTCTCTCTCTCTCTCTCTGACCCCTCTTTCTTTTTCTATCGGTAAGTCTTGCACCACTACTTTGATAGAGGGATAGAAAGGGACGAGTAAATGATATGTCTTTGAGAGCTGACAGCTCAAGGAACACAGATGCAGAGTTGTCTCTCTTTTCTTCTTCTCTCTGCAGTTGTCAACGGCTGCATTTGCATATTTCTAAAGTCTACCAAAGAAAATAGCCTGCAGCTAGAGTAGCCTAGCCACTGTGCATATTGGAGACAGAAACAGAGAGGGAGAGGGAGGGTGTGCAGACAGTGAAAGACCAAACCAGGGAAGACAGGACCTGGAAAGTGAGAGAGAGTGAAAGAAAAGGTTGGATGGAGCATGGGATCTGGGACAATCCTGCTGCCCTCATGGAATGGAGTTTATTGTGCACCTCTTCTCTGCAGCCCTGAGTACAGAGATAGACAGGTAGAGATAGAGCAAATGAGAGAAAAGAGGGAGAGAGAGGGGGAAAGGAAAATACAGAGAGAGAGAGAGAGAGAGAGAGAGAGGGAGCAAAAGCGAGTGAGAGAGCAAAAGAGAGAAGAGAATGAGAGTAAAAAGAGAGAGAACAGAGAGAACAGAGGGAGAGAGGGCTAAAATATGTGCATCATAAGGACTCTTCAGCTTCCTTCATGAATATCAAACAGTCGACCCTGGCCTGTTCCATGCTGCGTCAACACAACACATGAGAAACATTACTGCTCTGCTCCCTTTGCACACACACAGCAATATGCATAGAGTTGGTTCTCCTGACCACACCACCTGACCTGATCAGGGACGACTCTGGACCCTGGTTAGAGGCTATAGGTCTCCTGGTCAGGGAGGACTCTGGACCCTGGTTAGGGGCTATAGGTCTCCTGGTCTTGGACGACTCTGGACCCTGGTTATAGGCTATAGGTCTACTGGTCAGGGAGGACTCTGGACCCTGGTTAGGGGCTATAGGTCTACTGGTCAGGGAGGACTCTGGACCCTGGTTAGAGGCTATAGGTCTACTGGTCAGGGAGGACTCTGGACCCTGGTTAGAGGCTATAGGTCTCCTGGTCAGGGAGGACTCTGGACCCTGGTTATAGGCTATAGGTCTACTGGTCAGGGAGGACTCTGGACCCTATTTAGAGGCTATAGGTCTCCTGGACTTGGACGACTCTGGACCCTGGTTAGAGGCTATAGGTCTCCTGGTCAGGGAGGACTCTGGACCCTAGTTAGAGGCTATAGGTCTACTGGTCAGGGACGACTCTGGACCCTGGTTATGGGCTATAGGTCTACTGGTCAGGGAGGACTCTGGACCCTGGTTAGAGGCTATAGGTCTCCTGGTCTTGGACGACTCTGGACCCTGGTTAGAGGCTATAGGTCTCCTGGTCAGGGAGGACTCTGGACCCTGGTTAGAGGCTATAGGTCTACTGGTCAGGGACGACTCTGGACCCTGGTTAGAGGCTAAGGTCTACTGGTCAGGGACGACTCTGGACCCTGGTTAGAGGCTATAGGTCTCCTGGTCAGGGAGGACTCTGGACCCTGGTTAGAGGCTATAGGTCTACTGGTCAGGGACGACTCTGGACCCTGGTTAGAGGCTATAGGTCTACTGGTCAGGGAGGACTCTGGACCCTGGTTAGAGGCTATAGGTCTCCTGGTCAGGGAGGACTCTGGACCCTGGTTAGAGGCTATAGGTCTACTGGTCAGGGAGGACTCTGGACCCTGGTTAGAGGCTATAGGTCTCCTGGTCAGGGAGGACTCTGGACCCTGGTTATAGGCTATAGGTCTACTGGTCAGGGAGGACTCTGGACCCTGGTTAGAGGCTAAAGGTCTCCTGGTCTTGGACGACTCTGGACCCTGGTTAGAGGCTATAGGTCTCCTGGTCAGGGAGGACTCTGGACCCTGGTTAGAGGCTATAGGTCTACTGGTCAGGGAGGACTCTGGTCCCTGGTTATAGGCTATAGGTCTACTGGTCAGGGAGGACTATGGACCCTGGTTATAGGCTATAGGTCTCCTGGTCAGGGACAACTCTGGACCCTGGTTATGGGCTATAGGTCTCCTGATGAGAGAAAACTCCTGGCCCTGTATATGTGTGATGAGAGGGGTACCAAAGGCTATTATAGAGTGTGTTGATGGTGTTCGCAGCTTGGCTACATTGTGTAATCTTGGCAACATTGTGGTAACTCACAGGTTTAAATCATTTAACAAAGGTCATTAAACCATTATTATTCTGTTTGTCAACAGCCATTATACCATGATGATGCATGTTGCATCCCTTACAGAAAAAACCTTTGTTTGGAAACCTTCACGTGATCACGTTTTCACATTTGTGGTTTCATGTTGTCGCTTGTTGCTTTACATGTTGTAAGAAACCTCCTCTCTAACTAACCAAAGACAGTACAGTGTGAAGATAGGCAGAACTTGCTTCTCCAACAGAAATCCCTGATCACACTTGAACTCCTTGTGACGTTGGCTGGCTAAGCTCATGAGCAGAAACACGTCATCGGGTGTAACGGTCGTCTCGCGCCGAACTGCCATTGTGAAGGCCGTCAACTCAAAGGCCCTCCATCGATATGAAGTTGTTTTTGACGAAAATCAAAACGTGTCAGTTTGTCACTTTCAGGAGGGTGGGTGCGATGTTTCAGTTTCAATGACTCAATATTTTGGACAAATACAGTCTACTGTCCGCTCTCGTTTGCTGGCCCTCACTTCATACTCGTCACCAAACCCACTGGCTCCAGGTCATCTACAAGACCCTGCTAGGTAAAGTCCCCCCTTATCTCAGCACGCGCTCCAGCAGGTATATCTCTCTGGTCACCCCCAAAACCAATTCTTCCTTTGGCCGCCTCTCCTTCCAGTTCTCTGCTGCCAATGACTGGAACGAACTGCAAAAATCTCTGAAACTGGAAACACATATCTCCCTCACTAGCTTTAAGCACCAACTGTCAGAGCAGCTCACAGATTACTGCACCTGTACATAGCCCATCTATAATTTAGCCCAAACAACTACCTCTTGCCCTACTGTATTTATTTATTTTGCTCTTTTGCACCCCATTATTTGCATTTCTACTTTGCACATTCTTCCACTGCAAATCTACCATTCCAGTGTTTTACTTGCTATATTGTATTTACTTTGCCACCATGGCCTTTTTTTTTGCCTTTACCTCCCTTATCTCACCTCATTTGCTCACATCGTATATAGACTTATTTTTCTACTGTATTATTGACTGAATGTTTGTTTTACTCCATGTGTAACTCTGTTGTTGTAAGTGTCGAACTGCTTTGCTTTATCTTGGCCAGGTCGCAATTGTAAATGAGAACGTGTTCTCAACTTGCCTACCTGGTTAAATAAATAAAGGTGAAATAAAAAATGAATCAATTTAAAAAGGCTGGGAATGTCAATACAATCAAACTGGCAAGGGCAATGATCACAAATCAGTCAAAACCTGGCTAATAGAGTAGCGCATCTATTTATGTAGCTATTTGTTCAGCAAGTTGAAAACACATTATCAACAGATGTATATCAACAGATTTTCATTGGATTTCATGTTGCTAAAATGCTGTCAGATCCACTTTAGACAGTGTCTCAGATCTAGGTTTGTGCCTTTAGATTTTGAGAAAATGAATAGCGAAGAAGGTGTCTTCACTTCTCTCATTAATTTCTCAAACCCCTGTCTGGTCTGTAGGGTCTGCTTCCCAAGCGCAAGAGAATCGCGATGTTGCGTCTCTGGGTTAAGAAACTCTGTGGCCTAACCTTCCACCACAGTCGCCTTAGTTCCCCCGCAGTCCCGATAGCGTGATATTTCAATTCAATTCATTTCAATTCAAGGGCCTTTATTGTCATGGGAAACGTGTTAACATTGCCAAAGCAATGTCACCATCTCAGCTGTCCATCAAAGCCCTTTAGCTTCAGCCAATCAGCGTGCCCATATGCACATCTGGACTTGGACCCCTCCCACCCCATGTCAGAGTGTTTTAGTCCGAGGAAGAGGAAAGTTTTGGCCTGGAAGATTGTGCATACATCTAAGAAAAAAGTACATTCCTATTGTAACCGAAGATTCTGCATGTGTGTGTTAATTATGTGTGGTGGTGATGAAGATGAATACAAGTCTTGGACTGTTCTTGACAGACAGCATGTAGCGAGTCAGAACATCTAGAAACAAGCATTAAGTAAGCCTACATCTACAAGCATTAAGTAGGACTACATCTCCAAGCATTAAGTAGGCCTACATCTACAAGCATTAAGTAGTCCTACATCTACAAGCATTAAGTAGGCCTACATCTACAAACTAGCATTAAGTAGGCCTACATCTACAAACAAGCAGCCTACATCTCTAAGCATTAAGTAGGCCTGCATATCCAATCATTAAGTAGGCCTACATATCCAATCATTAAGTAGGCCTACATCTACATGCATTAAGTAGACCTACATCTACATGCATTAAGTAGGCCTACATCTACAAGCATTAAGTAGTCCTACATCTACAAGCATTAAGTAGGCCTACATCTACAAACAAGCATTAAGTAGGCCTACATCTACAAGTATTAAGTAGGCCTACATCTACAAGCATTAAGTAAGCCTACATCTACAAGCATTAAGTAGGCCTACATCTATGTGCATTAAGTAGGTCCTACATCTACATGCATTAAGTAGGCCTACATCTACAGGCATTAAGTAGGCCTACATCTACAAGCATTAAGTAGTCCTACATCTACAAGCATTAAGTAGGCATACATCTACAAGTATTAAGTAGGCCTACATCTACAAGCATTAAGTAGCCCTACATCTACAAACAAGCATTAAGTAGGCCTACATCTACAAGTATTAAGTAGGCCTACATCTACAAGCAAGCATTAAGTAAGCCTACATTTACAAACAAGCATTAAGTAGACCTACATCTACAAACAAGCATTAAGTAGGCCTACATCTACAAACAAGCATTAAGTAGGCCTACATCTACAAGCATTAAGTAGACCTACATCTACAAACAAGCATTAAGTAGCCCTACATCTACAAACAAGCATTAAGTAGGTCTACATCTACAAGTATTAAGTAGGCCTACATCTACAAACAAGCATTAAGTAGGCCTACATCTACAAGTATTAAGTAGGCCTACATCTACAAACAAGCATTAAGTAAGCCTACATCTACAAACAAGCATTAAGTAGGCCTACATCTACAAACAAGTATTAAGTAGGCCTACATCTACAAGTATTAAGTAGGCCTACATCTATAAACAAGCATTAAGTAGGCCTACATCTACAAGCATTAAGTAGGCCTACATCTACAAGCATTAAGTAGGCCTACATCTACAAGCATTAAGTAGGCCTACATCTACATGCATTAAGTAGGCCTACATCTACAAGCATTAAGTAGTCCTACATCTACAAACAAGCATTAAGTAGTCCTACATCTACAAGCATTTAGTAGGCCTACATCTACATGCATTAAATAGGCCTACATCTACATGCATTAAGTAGGCCTACATCTCCAAGCATGAAGTAGTCCTACATCTACAAGCATTAAGTAGTCCTACACCTACAAGCATTTAGTAGGCCTACATCTCCAAGCATTAAGTAGTCCTACATCTACATGCATTAAGTAGGCCTACATCTACAAGCATTAAGTAGTCCTACATCTACAAGCATTAAGTAGTCCTACATCTACAAGCATTTAGTAGGCCTACATAGCGGGTGAGGGCTCAGAAGCAGAACTCTCAGATGAGTTCCAGATAGCTGTTTGTACATGTCATCTGTTATCACATTAACTTCACATAACATGTGATCACATGAAAACATGTGCGTTTAGAAGACTTCACATGTGATGAGATTTTAAATTAATATGGTTTTTCGTAAGAGATGCTACTATACATTAAGACTAAGCATATCTACAACCTCAGAAAAAGGGTTTTCAAAATGGTTATTCGGCTGTGCCCATAATAGGAGAACTCTTTGAATAACCCTTTTGGGTTCCATGTAAAAACCCTCTGTGGAAAGGGTTCTACATGGAACCAAAATGGTTCTACTTGGGTTTTCCTTTGTGGACAGCCCAATAACCTTTTAAGGTTGCAGATAGCACCTTTTTTTCTAAGAGTGTACCGGTGGAAGTTATGGTAGCATTAAATAAATGATCCCCGTGCTTCTGAGGGCGGTTTATGAATGCATAAACCATGATAAGCTAAAGTGATGTGTGAATGAGGTGAGCGCAGTAAATTACGCGTTCCTTAAGTGTAGTAAAATGTACCCGTTTGCTCGTCGGTAATTAGATAAACAATGTAATGATATCCGGACTTTATGGTTGCATTTCGTTTGGATGATTGACTTTTACCATGGAATGCCTTCCTGTTTGTGATTACGGCCTAATAGTAGCAATAATAAACTTTTCGTGAGGGGGGGGGGAACATAAGATGACAAAATTCTCAAATTGTATTGATCCAGCAGGACACTGTAATACGACCAAAAAACGTTGCTTTGTCGTAGTTCTATACTAGCTATAAACACGCAATAAACTCTCTCTCTCTATATATATATAGCTTAACTATTAAATTATAATATTACATAAGCTAACAGTAAATATAACCGTTTTTGTTGCAGTCTAATAAATAAACAATTGTTCTTATTATTAATAATATTAGTATAAATCATTATTGTTATTGTAATCATCAATATTGTTATTTGCTTAACTATTATTTTATTGTTACATTAGTCTGTTGGTTTGATGTCGTTTTTATAGGGTTGAAATAGCCTACACCTCCATGTTGAAACTGTTCGTTCATTTATTATGTTTATTATTAGTTATTTATTTTTTAAATGATATATATACATAAAAAGCATACCTGCCATGTAATTTGAGTCAACGGAATACCGAACATTCCGCCGCCACATGTAGGCCTAGGTCTAGTCTATAAGGACCCCATCCTGGGTTATGGGGATTTGTGCAATCCAGGTCCATTGAATAGCTCTCGATTGAAAACCAACATTGATGACTTTAAATACTTATATTTTTGTCTTCTTCCATGCATTGAATTCTCGTGTCGCCTGTGGGTTCCTATTCTGATACTGCTGCGTTTCTCGCGGGTTAAAACTGAATGCCCTCGCGTAGGGAGGGCAGCTCGCCCCATTGATGGGAAGACATACTAAACACCCCTACCCGGTTACCATGGTGATTTGAATAGGAGAAGGGGGAAAAGTGCTCGGTTGTATTGTGCATTGGATTCCGTTTAGCCTACATGCACCATAATTCTGACAGTTTGTCCTGGAATACAATTTAACAGTAAATTAATAGAACACAATACAATACAATACAATAGAACAGATGGCAGTTTTTTTTTCAAGTTTAAGGCCTAACTTGAGTGCACAAATCGAACTTATGCAAAGCTCTGGCATGCAAGGGTACACTCTTACAAAAATGGGTTATTTGGGGTTCTATATAGAACCCCTTGGTTCTTTGGAGGAGAACGGGTTCTGCAGTGGCTTCAGAAAGCATTCACACCCCGTGGCTTCTACATGTTGTTGTGTTACAAAGTGGGATTAAAATGGATTGAGTTGTGTGTTGTTTTTACTATCTACACAAAATACTCTGTAATGTCAAAGTGGAAGAAAAAATTCCAACATTTTATTTGAAATAAAACACTAATATATCTTGATTATATAAGTATTCAACCCCCTGAGTCAATAGGCTACATATTATAATCACCTTTGGCAACGATTACAGCTATGAGTTTTTCTGGGTAAGTCTCTAAGAGCTTTGCACACCTGGATTGTACAATATTTGTACATTATTCTTACCATTTTTTTTATTTAAGCTCTGTCAAGTTGGTTGTTGATCATTGCTAGACAGCCATTTTCAAGTCTTGCCATACATTTTAAATCCGATTTAAGTCAGGAACATCCAAGGTCGTCTTGGTAAGCCACAGTGTATATTTGGCCTTGTGTTTGGGGTAATATTCCTGTTGAATGGTGAATTTGTTTCCCAGTGTCTGATGGAAAGTAGACTGAACCAAGTTTTCCTCTAGGATTTTTCTTGTGCTAAGCTCTATTACGTTTAATTTTATCCTAAAAAACTCCCTAGTCCTTGCTGATGACAAGCATACCCATAACATGATGCAGCCACCACCATACTAGAAAATATGAAGAGTGGTACTCAGTGATGTGTTGTGTTGGATTTGCCCCAAACATAACGCTTTGTATTCAGGACAAAAAGTTAATATCTTTGTCACATTTTTTGCCATACTACTTTAGTGCCTTATCGCAAACAGTATGCATGTTTTGGAATAACTATTTTTATTCTGTACAGGCTTCCTTATTTTCACTCTGTCATTTATGTTAGTATTGTGGAGTAACTGCAATGTTGTTGATCCATCCTCAGTTTTCTCCTATCACAGCCATTAAACTATGTAACCATTTTAAAATCACCATTGGCCTCATGGTGAAATCCCGGAGCTGTTTCCTTCAAAGTATAATTACTAACTGCACCATGCTCAAAGGGATATTCAATGTCTGCTCCTGAACTTATTTAGGCTTGTGTTATTAGAATTTGAGCTTGTTTGTTAACTTGCCTAGCTAGCTAAACAGAAAAAGATAGGCAACTTTAATTTGGCAATTTTACCAGCTAACCCTTTCAAATAAACATGATTTGTTATTATGGGATATGCCAAATACAGCTACAGACCCAACCTGACATTGGCAATTAGCTAATTGTTAATTTTATTTCAGTACAACTGTGGAGTCAATTAAGGGGACTATGTTTCATGAAGCCATTAGAAGGCTGTTGCTGACAGAGGAAGTAGTCTACTGTATACATTTATAATAAATGTTGGTGATTCAATAGCCTAGTTAATCATTACACGACTTTTAACACACTATCTATGTTTTACTCAGACTGGCAGTAACTCTGAACTATCAGAGGCAGAGGATTTATTTTTCGGCTGCTGCTGACGACACCTGCATGTAAGTTGTTTTTCTACATCATAATAATTAGGCTATATGTCTGCATAGCGCTTTGTCTTCATTTTTTGAAGATTAACTCACGTATATTTCTGAAGATTAACTCATATTGTTGCTCTTTTTTTCTCTCTGGAACCCAGACTGTACTGGCAGTATGTAGCCCAGCAGCAAAGGATTTGGACCTGTGGCAGGAGTTGGACCTGTGGATGAAAGGAAGCCGGTTCAAATCCCGGGCCAGGCGCTAGAAAAAAAAAATGGGCGCAATTGATCTGATAAATGGAGGGCTGCTGGGTTCACATCCTCAAAACATTCCTCTGTCGTTGGCCCCGTATGGCACCATGCAGGGTTCTATTTGGAAACATTTTGGTTCAGTGAAGAACCTCTAAAATTCTGAAAAAAGAACCCTGTAAAATAGAACCCTTTTTGTTCTATAAGGAACCTTTTTTCTAAAAGTGTATCCTTATAGCCTATGAAGGCTACACACAAATGTTCACTTTTTCTTTCTCCTCCCCTAACATTTTTGAATCAGATCCAAGAGAAATGTTCCGGGAAGGAAAACTTCAGTTTTGGCTGCAAATGTATTAGCCTGCACCTGGTTGGGTGCAATTTCTCTTCTTTCAATTCAAAGAAAGCTCCCTGTGTTGAGAGTTTCGGTTTCTAAGACTGGGAAAATCTTGTGGCTAGAAATATTAGAAAGGTTATGATTTAGCTTACCGTCACTCGCACATACTCTGGAAACATACTATTAAAAAAACATTTCTCCCGGAGATTGAAAAAACTAAAGGACTCTACATGCTGGCTTACCTCGATCCTGTGTAAATGTAAATATTGCACCCTCACCCTCACCCGCACTCGCCCGTGCGTCACGCCCAGTGGGTCCTGCTTCAGTACAAAAAAGAGAGGGCATTAAGATGCAAGTGGCGTACAGAACCCCTGGGTGTGTATCCAGAGCCGACCTTATACCCTTGACACAGCCCCCTCCGCTCTGCGCTATTAGACAGAGGAGGAACAACATAGATCTGTTGCGCTGTTTGGGCCTGACATGAGATCCCTGACTGGCGAGAATGGCAAGAGTCAGTGTTTCCCTCCAATCCCCAAAGGACTGCACAATTTGGCCTTGTTTGCGTGGGGCTTCTCTCTCTCCGTTAGAATTGAGAGTTTCTCTTCAATCCCCATGATATTGGGGTCATTTCATTTGATTGTTTCTTGATTAGACTAATTACAATGTTGTTATTGTGTTCTAAATGCTACAATACTAATATCATTAGGTCAATATTACGTTAAATATTAATAATAATGTAGGGTACGCTATGATAGCCTAATTGCAATGTCAATATTATATATTAGCCTATATTATCATCTAATCAATGAGTCTGTAATTTTTTTTCTTCAGAAAAGGGAACCTTACCTAGAGCACCCGAGGCAGCACAGCTCTCAAGACGTGTCAACCCCTCTTTGTGTAACGTCCAATCAACAGGAGTCCTGCTCTCTACTTCCGCTGGTAATTGGGGGAAGATGGGAAAGGCGTGCGCACGCATGGCACAGGGTAAACACTCGCTTCCAGAGAGGAACGGGTAGAAGTGTCAGATGGAAGGAGAAAAAGAGTGAAGGAAGAAAATAGATAAAATCATTTATGTAGACCGTTGTGTCATTTGGAATTGTGTAGCTTCCAACACTTCAGATTCGAAGAGCAGAAGCGGAGAAGAGTGGTGTTTTTCCGACAAGCCTCCTTCGAAACGGATCCTAGAAGAGAGCGTCCTTTTGTGGGAGTTTACTGAATATATACGTCCAGAAGAAAACCACAACTTTTCATATTTTAATTCTTAAAAATAAAATAAAAATCCTACGGAATGCATAAAGATAATTTTCTATTCACCAATCGCTGCCTTTAAACTGGTGGAACGTGAATACATTTTCATAGGCCTACTAATAGATAAACAAAACATCAACTTTCATTTGCATTTTTGTTAATCTTTTCGATGGATTAGTTGGCATTTTTTATCTCCATTTTATGGCATAGTATAACATTCAACACGCTTTCTCAAAATTTTAAAACATTTTTATTGGATTAGAGCACTCTGTTTGAGAAGATAAATTGATCCAACTAGGGAAGAGGGAGATCAATCACAGGCTTTATGGTTTGGGGAATGGCAACAGCCACCTCCAGTCCATACCTGGCCAGCAATAGGATCCTGTCCACCGGCTCCATCGTGCACTCAGACCGGGGGGTCGGTGACATGCAGCCGGGGAGCACCGCTGTCACCTCGGTGTCGGACGGATACAGAGGGGACTCTTCGGTGAAGATGGTGCAGAGTGACTTTATGCAGGGCGCTATTGCGACGAGCAACGGGGGACACATGTTAAGCCATGCCCACCAGTGGGTGACATCCCTGCCACACGCCGCCGCTACAGCAGCCGCAGTGGCAGCTGCCGAAGCCGGTTCTCCCTGGTCTCCCGGCCCGGTGGGAATGACAGACAGCCCACAGCTGCAGGACGTGAAGAGAAACTCCGGCAGAGAGGACCTGCACTCAGGCTCCGCTCTACACCACAGGTCTTCGCATCTGGGCTCCCACCAGGCACACCCAGCCTGGGGAGGCACCTCAGCCGCTCACATATCCAGCATCTCCGAAGGACAGCAGCAGCAACAGTCGCTGATTTACTCCCAGCCCGGGGGATTCACGGTTAACGGGATGCTCAGCTCACCGGGTAGTAGAAGCCTAATGCACCCGGGGATGGTGAGGGGGGAATCCCCTGATCTCGACCACGGCAGCCACCATCATCACCATCACCACCACCACCACCAGCATCCACATCATCCGCAGCACCACGTCGGGGTGAGCCATGACGCTCAGTCCGACGAGGATACGCCAACCTCGGACGACCTGGAGCACTTCGCCAAACAGTTCAAACAGCGCAGGATCAAACTGGGCTTTACACAAGCGGACGTGGGATTGGCGCTGGGCACCCTGTACGGAAACGTCTTCTCACAGACCACGATATGCAGGTTCGAGGCCCTGCAGCTGAGCTTCAAGAACATGTGCAAGCTGAAGCCGCTGCTCAACAAATGGCTGGAGGAAGCTGACTCGACCACCGGTAGCCCCACCAGCATCGATAAGATCGCGGCGCAGGGCAGGAAGAGGAAAAAGCGCACGTCCATCGAGGTGAGCGTCAAAGGAGCTTTGGAGAGCCACTTTCTCAAAAGCCCCAAACCAGCAGCCCAGGAGATCACCTCTCTGGCGGACAGTCTGCAGCTGGAGAAGGAGGTGGTCCGGGTCTGGTTCTGCAACCGCAGGCAGAAGGAGAAGAGGATGACGCCGCCGGGGCTGCCACACAGCCCGGAGGACGAGTACTCTCAGGTCGACAACATGAGCGCAGGCACACCGTCACCTTCCATGGACTGCAAGCGAATGTTCAGCGATACGTGAGAAATAAACAGAACACCGAACAATAATATTTTGGAGGGCTGAAATAAGACACTGTCAGGGCTGAGAAAATACTAGCAAGATAAATTATATTTTACGTGTGCCAAGCGGGAACAGTTACTTTTAGGCCTACATGAAACAATGAAACAAAACAAAAATCTTACCCATCCACATTACTCCATCGTGACCAACGGTGTGGTGTGTCTGGTATTTTCTCTTAGGAAAGTTAGAAATTAAAACATGCGATATTAGGCAACACATTGTCGAATGGACAATCTTAATCCGTTTTTAGCCTGTTATATATTACAATAAAGTGTGTGTGCGTGTGTGTGTGCGTGTTTCACAAACTATATATTTCCCTTTTATTTTATTTTGAACCAAAATGATTGTTTCAGTTCTCTGCCCCATCTTTGGCCCCATGTGAAAGACAACGATACGCTTTAACATCTCCCCATGATCGCCCTTGTTATTTTGTAATATTTCATATTGCGTGCGACTATTTTAGAACAAACTAAATCAAGACACTTTTTTTTTGCAGCACTAATTGTTATTGGAAATGTTCCCTTCTGCAGTTGAAGGGGGTCGCATTACATTCTCACTTATATGCTTTTGTTTTGTTTTTACAAACAAGTTATGATAGAATATTTTTAAGAATCTGAATCTTTTTCACCATGCTGACCTTCTGTTCTAATGCTACCATATAATTCATGTACTATAATGAGCAATACTTTATTTACCCCCAACTTTGCATTATGTGTTATTGCTAACTTAACCCTTTTATTCACGTTTGTTATGATTAGACTGTTATTGCAGTGATGATGATAGGCCTATGCCTGCCTACATGTTATGTTCAAAGGAGCACGAATTCCCAAAAGCTGACGTCATTGTTGTTTGTTATAGCCTTGTATACTTCTATGTGATGATTTTGACAGTAGCCTAATATATTTTAAATGGTTATTTCATGAAGGATTATTGAGAACAATAAATTTGTCATAACGGATACCATTGTGTTTTCAATGTCAGCACACCAAAAGTACTATAGGCCAACTTTGAAGATCTGATGTGCAAAACATTCGACAAAAGGCCTAATCGAGACCCTATCTTGTAGGGCGGGCGTTGCTGCTCATCCTGACCTACTGATGTGAGAAGAAAACTTGCCACCCAACATACCAACTTAAAAAAGTTCAACTTCATTGAATTAATCCTCTATAGGATATACATGCAGGGGAGCGCAAAAAGGACATTTATGAAAAAAATACAAACTTTGGAGTGTGTTTTGGTCTAATAGCCTAGTGAAATTATGTTAGTGTATTCCTGTTTTTCAGGATATGCTCTTTTAATGCAATGTACTGTAAATGCAGTCTACATTTTATTATTTGTGTAATGTTTTTCTTAGAACTAGAACTAATGATGCGTTCGTTTTTTATTAGGCTATTCGACGTTGTTGATCTGTTTTGTGTTTAATGACTAGGCCTATTCATTCGCCTATAGTTTTTGCTGACCAAAACGGAAAAAAAAACAATAGGCCAAATTGTCTGTTGTCTTTATTTGTCCTGTCGGTTGTGTAAAGAAACACCCGAATAGCGGCCTGAAAAATCTTGAGGTATAGGACAAACCAAGCCTGATTGCTTTTGGTCACATTGCTATGCCTATAGGCTGTTACAGGCCTATTGAATTAACAATAATGCTAGCTATGGTGCCCGTGGACTGTTTGGGATCTCTGTAAATATACGATTTGTACTAGTTTTGAGAAGTTCAAACTTGTTTCTTGGCGTGGGAAAAAACACACCATCCACCTGTGAAAGATTCACATTTGCGGATTATCACAGCGGGTATATATATATATATTTTACCATTATCTAACTAGGCAAGTCAGTTAACAACAAATTCTTATTTTCAATGACGGCCTAGGAACGGTGGGTTAACTGCCTCGTTCAGGGCAGAACGACAGCTTTTTTTTTACCTTGTCAGCTTGGTGATTCGATCCTGCAACCTTTCGGTTACAAGCTCAACACTCTAACCACTAGGCCGTCCCAAAATTGCTATGCAGCTCAATTCTAACCTTGGTAAAAAAGCATCCACTTCACTCTCTTCCTCATTGAATTAAAACTGACATGTTAGACGTTTATAATAGGCCTACTTATTTGAGTAGGTTTACAAGCTGCCATGAGACATGGAAAAGTGCTTATTTTAGGCTACACAAATAGAATAGGCCTAGGCCTATTCCAGAATAGAACAAAATATTATAGATCAGAAAAAAATGAATAGAATAGCAATTTGCATAAACATAATTTAAAGATTATATATATACAGTACTAGTCAAAAGTTTGGACACACCTACTCATTCCAGGGTTTTTCTTTATTTTTACTATTTTCGACAATGTAGAATAATAGTGAAGAAATCAAAATTATTAAATAACACATATGGAATAATGCAGTAACCAGAAAAGTGTTAAATAAATTCAATTTTAGAGTTTAGATTATTCAAAGTAGCCACCAATGCCTTGATGACGGCTTTGCACACTCTCATTCTCTCAAATCAAATCAGTTGTTTTTGGTCACAAACACATATCTAGCAGATGTTATTACGGATGTAGCGAAATGCTTGCGTTCCAAGCTCCAACAGTGCAGCAGTATCTAAAAACAATTCACAACAATACACATTAATATTAAAGTAAAATACTGGAATTCAGAAATATATAAAATTACATGGAGTAATGTTGGAGTGGCATTGCCTAAAATACAGTAGAACAGAATACAGTATATACATATGAGATGAGTAAAGCAGTATGAAAACATTATTTAAACATTATTCAAGTGACTGGTGTTCCATTATTAAAGGGGACAGTGATTCCAAGTCTATGTATATACAGTTGAAGTCGGAAGTTTACATACACCTTAGCCAAATACATTTAAACTAAGTTTTTCACAATTCCTGACATTTAATCCAAGTAGAAATTCCCTGTTTTAGGTCAGTTAGGATCACCACTTTATTTAAAAAATGTGAAATGTCAGAATAATAGTTAAGAGAATGATTTATTTCAGCTTTTATTTTCTTTCATCACATTCCCAGTGGTTCAGAAGTTTACATACACTCAATTAGTATTTGGTAGCATTGCCTTTAAATTGTTTAACTTGGGTCGAAGGTTTCGGGTAGCCTTCCACCAGCTTCCCACAATAAATTGGGTGAATTTTGGCCCATTCCTCCTGACAGAGCTGGTGTAACTGAGTCAGGTTTGCAGGCCTCCTTGCTCGTATACACTTTTTCAGTTCTGCCCACAAATCTTCTATAGGATTGAGGTCAGGGCTTTGTGATTGCCACTCCAATACCTTGACTTTGTTGTCCTTAAGCCATTTTGTCACAACTTTGGAAGTATGCTTCGGGTCATTGTCCATTTGGAAGACCCATTTTTGACCAAGCTTTAACTTCCTGACTGATGTCTTGAGATGTTGATTCAATATATCCACATAATTGTCTTTCCTCATGATGCCATCTAATTTGTGAAGTGCACCAGTCCCTCCTGCAGCAAAGCACCCCCACAACATGATGCTGCCACCCCAGTGCTTCACGGTTGTGATGGTTTTCTTCAGCTTGCAAGCCTCCCCCTTTTTCCTCCAAACACAACGATGGTCATCATGGCCAAACAGTTCTATTTTTGTTTCATCAGAACAGAGGAAAGTTATCCAAAAAGTATGATCTTTGTCCCAATATGCAGTTGCAAACCGTAGTCTGGCTTTTTTATGGCGGTTTTGGAGCAGTGGCTTCTTCCTTGCTGAGCGGCCTTTCAGGTTATGTCGATATAGGACTCGTTTTACTGTGGATGTAGATATTTTTGTACCTATTTCCTCCAGCATCTTCAAAGGGTCCTTTGCTGTTGTTCTGGGATTGATTTTCACTTTTTGCACCAAAGTACGGTAATCTCTTGGACACAGAACACGTCTCCTTCCTGATAGGTATAGCGGCTGCATGGTCACATGGTGTTTATACATGTGTACTATCATTTGTACAGATGACCGTGGTACCTTCAGGCGTTTAGAAATAGCTCCCAAGAATGAACCATAATTGTGGAGGTCTACATTGTTTTTCTAAAGTCTTGGCTGATTTCTTCTGATTTTCCCATGATGTCAAGCAAAGAGGCACTGGGTTTGAAGGTAGGCCTTGAAATACATCCACAGGTACACCTCCAATTGACTTAAATGATGTCAATTAGCCTATCAGAAGCTTATAAAGCCATGACATAATTTTCTGGAATGTTCCAAGCTGTTTAAAGACACAGTCAACTTACTGTATGTAAACTTCTGACCCACTGGAATTGTGATACAGTGAATTTTAAGTGAAATAATCTGTCTGTAAACATTTGTTGGAACAATTACTTGTGTCATGCACAAAGTAGATGTCCTAACCGACTTGCCAAACCTATAGTTTGTTAACATAAATTTGTGGAGTGGTTGAAAAGCAAGTTTTAATGACTCCAACCTAAGTGTATGTAAACTTACGACTTCAACTGTACATGTAGGGCAACAGCCTCTAAGGTGCAGAGTTGGTAACCGCATGTAGGCCATTTAACAGTCTGATGACCTTAAGATAGAAGCTGTTTATCAGTCCCAGCTCTGATGCACCTGTACTGACCACACCTCCTGGATGATAGCAGGGTGAACAGGCTGTGGCTCAGGTGGTTGATGTCCTCTTTGGACTTCCTGTGACATCATGTGCTGTAGATGTCCTGAAGAGCAATTAGCTTGCCCATAGTGATGCATTGGGTAGACCACACCACCCTCTGGAGAGCCCTGCGTTTGTGGGCAGTGAAGCTTTATTTAAACTTTATTTAACTAGGAAAGTCAGTTAAGAACAAATTCTTATTTTCAATGACAGTGTAGGAACAGTGGGTTAACTGCCTTGTTCAGGGGTAAATCAACATATGTTTACCTTGTCAGCTCGGGGATTTAATCTTACAACCTTTTGGATACTAGTCCAACGCTCTAACCACTAGGCTACTTGCCACCCCAACATAGCAAGTGGTGATACAGCCTGACAGGATGCTCTCAATTGTGCTTCTGTAAAAGTTTGGGTTTAGGTGCCAAGACACATTTCTTCAGCCTCCTGAGGTTGAAGAGGTGCTGTAACACCTTCTTCACCGCACTGTCTGTGTGGGTGGACTCTTTCAGATCATCAGTGATGTGTACGCAGAGGAGCTTGAAGCATTCCACCTTCTCCACTGCGGTCCCGTCGATGTGGAGAAGGGCGTGCTCCCTCTGCTGTTTCTAAAAGTATACGATCAGCTCCTTTGATGTTGAGTGAGATGTTATTTTCCTGGCACAACTCTCCCAGGGCCCTCACCTCCCTGTAGGCTATCTCGTCATTGTTGGTAATCAGGCCTACTACTGTTGTGTTGTCTGCAAACTTGATGATTGAGTTGGAGGAGTGCGTGGCCACGCAGTCATGGGTGAACAGCGAGAACAGGAGGGGACTGAGCACGCACCATTGTGGGGCCCCTGTGTTGAGGATCAGCGAAGTGGAGGTGTTGTTTTATACCTTCACCATCTGGGGGCGGTCCGTCAGGAAGTCCACGACCCAGTTGCACAGGGCGGGGTTCAGACCCAGAGCTCCGAGCTTATTGATGAGCTTGGAGGGTCTTATCGTGTTGAATGCTGAGCTATAGTCAATGAACAGAATTCTTACATAGGTATTCCTCTTGTCCAGATGGGATAGGGCAGTGTGCAGTGCGATGGTGATTACATTGTCTGTGGATCTTTTGGGGCGGTATGCAAATTGAACAGGGTCTAGGGTGTCAGATAAGGTGATATGATCCTTAACCAGCCTCTCAAAGTACTTCATGATGACAGATGGGAATGCTATGGGGCGACAGTCATTTACTTCAATTACCTTTGCTTTCTTGGGTACAGGAACAATGGTGGACATCTTGAAGCAAGTGAGGACAGCAGACTGGGATAGGGAGAGTTTGAATATGTCCGTAAAACACTCCAACACTCCAGCCAGCTGGTCTGCGCATGCTCTGTTGACGCAGCTAGAGATGTCATCTGGGCTGGAAGCCTTGCAAGGGTTAACACGCTGAAATGTCTTACTCACGTCTGTCACGGAGAAGGAGAGCCCACAGGCCTTGGTAGCAGGCCACGTCGGTGGCACTGTATTATCCTTAAAGTGAGCGAGGAAGGTGTTTAGCTTGTCCGGAAGCAAGACGCCCGTGTCCGCGACGTGTCTGGTTTTCCCTTTGTGGTCCGTGATTGTCTGTAGGCCCTGCCACATACGTCTCATGTCTGAGCTGTTGAATCGAGACCACTTTCTCTTTGTACTGACATTTTGCCTGTTTGATTGCTTTACGAAGGGAATAACTACACCGTTTGTGTTCGTCCATATTCCCGGTCATCTTACCATGGTTAAATGCAGTGGTTCGCGCCTTCAGTTTTGCATGAATGCTGCCATCTATCCACAGTTTCTGGTTTGGGTAGGTTCTAATAGTCAGAGTGGGTATAACATCTCCTATACACTTCCTGATGAACTCAGTCACCGTATCCATGTATTCGTCAATGTTATTCTCAGAGGCTACCCGGAACATATCCCAGTCCTCGTGATCAAAACATTCTTGAAGCATGGATTCCGATTGGTCAGACCAGCATTGAATAAACCTTAGCACGGGCACTTCCTGTTTGAGTTTCTGCCTACAGGAAGGAAGGAGCAAAATGGAGTCGTGATCAGATTGAGGGTGGGGTAGGGCCTTGTAGGCATTTCGTTGAGTAGCAGTGGTCCAAAGTTTTACTAGCGCCAGTATTACAGTCAATGTGTTTGTAGAACTAGCGGTAGCGTTTTTCCTCAAATTTGCTTTGTTTTAAAACCATCACTTACAACAAATGTGGCCTCAGGATATGTGATTTCCAGTTTGCATAAAGTCCAGTGTAGTTCTTTGAGGGCCGTTCGTGGTATAGGCTTGAGAGGAAATATACATGGCTGTGACTATAACTGAAGAGAATTCTCTTGGGAGGTAATATGGTCGGCATTTGATTGTGAGGTATTCTAGGTCAGGTGAACAAAAGGACTTGAATTTCTGTATGTTATCATAATCACACCATGAGTGTTTAATCATGAAACATGCACACCCACCTTTTTTCTTCCCGGAGAGTTCTTTATTCCTGTCTGTGTCATGTGCTGAGAACCCAGATGGCTGAATATCCAGAGCCATGTATCCATGAAACAGAATATGTTACAATCCCTGATGTCTCTCTGGAAGTAGATCCTTGCCCTGAGCTCATCTACTTTATTATCCAGAGACTGAAAATTAGCGAGTAATATACTTGGAAGCAGTGGATGGTGTGCATACCTCCTGAGTCGGACTAGAAGTCCACTCCACAAGTCCATATTGAAGTAGCATCTCAAGACATCGGTTAGGAAGTTAAAGCTTGGTCCCAAATGGATCTTCCAAATGGACAATGACCCAAAGCATACTTCCAAAGTTGTGGCAAAGTGGCTTAAGGACAACAAAGTCAAGGTGTTGGAGTGGCCATCACAAAGCCCTGACCTCAATCCTATAAATCATTTGTTGGGCAGATCTGAAAAAGCGTGTGCGAGCAAAGAGGCCTGCAAACCTGACTCAGTTACACCAGCTCTGTCAGGAGGAATTGGCCAAAATTCACCCAATATACTGGAATTGCGATACAGTGAATTATAAGTGAATAAGTGAAATAATCTGTTTGTAAACAATTGTTGGAAAAATTACTTGTGTCATGCACAAAGTAGATGTCCTGATCGACTTGCCAAAACTATAGTTTGTTAATAACAAGAAATTTGCGGAGTGGCTGAAAAACGAGTTTGAATGACTCCAACCTATGTGTTTGTAAACTTTCGACTTCACTTTGTATATACAGTATGTTGTTTTTTCCCCGCACATGAATCTGAAATGATTATTCTTGTTCAGAAGTTGTTTGAGTTTCATCATTTAAATGTAAAACATTTTGGAAGCCTGTGTAACGGCTGTTGGAAGGAGAGGACCAAGGTGCAGCGTGGTATATGTCCATATTTATTTAATGAACACTGAAATCACAAAAATAACAAAGCGAACGACCGAAACAGTTCTGTCTGGTGCAGACACACAACAGAAAACAACTACCCACAACTCAAGGGTGAAACCAGGCTGCCTAAGTATGGTTCTCAATCAGAGACAACGATTGACAGCTGCCTCTGATTGGGAACCATACCAGGCCAAATGCATAGAAATACAAACATAGAACAAAACAGAATGCCCACCCCAACTCACGCCCTGACCAACCTAACATAGAGACATAAAAAAGGAACTACGGTCATGATGTGACTGTACACAACCCCCCCAAAGGTGCGGACTCCGGCTGCAAAACCTAAACCCATAGGGGAGGGTCAGGGTGGGCATCTGTCCGCGGTGCTGGCTCTGGCGCGGAACGTGGACCCCACTCCACCATAGTCTGGGCCCACTTAGGTGGCGCCTTTGGAGGGCGACTCTGGCAGCACCAGAGTGAAGGGCGACTCTGGCAGCGCCGGAGTGACGGGCGACTCTGGCAGCGCCGGAGTGACGGGCGACTCTGGCAGCGCCGGAGTGACGGGAGACTCTGGCAGCGCCGGAGTGACGGGCGACTCTGGCAGCTCCTGACTGACGGGCGACTCTGGCAGCTCCTGACTGACGGGCGACTCTGGCAGCTCCTGACTGACGGGCGACTCTGGCAGCTCCTGACTGACGGGCGACTCGGGCAGCTCCCGACTGACGGGCGGCTCTGGCAGCTCCTGACTGAAGGGGAGAAACAAGGATGCCTAAGTATGGTTCTCAATCAGAGACAACGATTGACAGCTGCTTCTGATTGGGAACCATACCAGGCCAAACACATAGAAATACAAACATAGAATGCCCACCCCAACTCACGCCCTGACCAACCTAAAATAGAGACATAAAAAAAGGAACTAAGGTCAGGACGTGACAGCCTGAAATTGTTATATGCTAATTCGTTACTGTATGCTTAAATAGGCTAATTGTAACAATGTTTTTCAATTTCTCTTAATAGTTGCTAGGCTTTCTTGGATTGGGAACATTGTTTTTATACATTCCGTTTATGTTAAGACTGTCAATAAAATAGACGAAATGGCCTATTCAATAAAAGTTTACGTTATGAGTTGGACTACAACCATTATTATTTTGTTAAAGTCTATAGCCCATTGGTCGATTATTGTGAATTTGTATTAGGCTAAGTAAGGTCTCTGATTTAGCCCAGTTCAATAACCCGCTGTATTGCAGGCTATGCTGTACTTAAAAAATAGCCTATATATTTTAGTTGGTCTAATAGTGAGAATGCTAAGCCTAGTTAGTCTTTGAGACTATAGTCATATAAGCACAGCCTAGGCTACATCCCATTCGCGTAGGAAGGTCCCCCATGACACAAGTCAGTATTTGACGTCCATCCATGTCTGGTCGGGAGGTGGAAAACGGACACTAGGGGGAAAACGTGAGCGCTGACAGGGATGGCTGTTGGACATATTTTTGTTTTAAGGCTATCCTAAACCTTAACCCTTACCGTAACCATTCAGAGTTAATGCCTAACCTTAAGAATCCTGAGTTAATGCCTAAACTTAATCCTAACCTTAAGAATTCAAAGTTAATGCCTAAACTTAACCCTAACCTTAAACAAAATCAAAATTAATCCCTAAATTGAACCTTAAACACATCGGAATTTTACGTTTGGAACAACTTAAAAATTTGACGTTTAAGAAACATGGGTGAACGTCTAATTCTGACGTGAGACTGTGAGAGCTGGTTGATTGCAATGGACAAACCTATGAGCGTTTTAGAATGTTTATTGACTACTGTCATTTATCGGTTTCATCCCGGATGTTTGTTTGCGTGTAGTTATCGCTCACTCTTGACACGTGCGCGCCACAGTTCCATGGCTCGTGGCAAGCGGAGTTCGGCTATCCCAGCTGTCTGCTCACCTTGGCAGCGGTTGTATAGGGGTAACAGCGTGTCAGAGCCATCTCTTAGTGGTAGGAGCAGTTGAGAAGGAAGAGGATCTGTCAGATGATGGGTTTGGCAGTTAGGAGGACAGTCGACATCTCCCACACCCTCCCTCTGGTAAACACATACAAACACACTATATCTCAACTGTCATTTAGGAGAGAGAAAATGAAGATAAGTGTATGAAAGGTCTACTGTTGCAGTAGCTGTCAGTCTAACCTGTGGACCTGACTGAGGAAAATGGCCCAGGGCACAGGGTTTAATAAGTTATCTCCAGTAGGTACACCGGTACTCACAGTTACCTATTGTTACCCCAGGGCCTTCAATGGGACACGTAGCCTACCAGAGGAACGCGATGCAAACTAAATAGGTATTGGTTCACAGGCAGACTAATTTATTCACTGTTATGTTGTTGTTGAACCTATTTCATCAGCTGTGACGAATAGAGGAACTTTGGCCTTGGAGATGGAGAGAGGTGGGAAGGGGACTCTACAGGGTGAGAGGGTGAAATACAGAGGTGGGAAGGGGACTCTACAGGGTGAGAGGGTGAAATACAGAGGTGGGAAGGGGACTCTACAGGGTGAGAGGGTGAAATACAGAGGTGTGTGTGTGTGTGTGTGTGCGTGCGTGCGTGCGTGCGTGCGTGCGTGCGTGCGTGTGTGTGTGTGTGTGTGTGTGTGTGTGTGTGTGTGTGGACGGGTGGGCATGGCTGTATGTGTGCAGGAGTGTGTATGTCTGTGTGTATCCCCTCTCTCCTGTACATTGTTAGGGATCCGAGGAAACTCTGGCCTTTAGGTTATAGATAACCCACTCTCTGGCTTAAATGCTGAAGTATGAATGGACTGTTTGACTGAGGCCTCAGATCATGGATCAGAACCAGTCAGGTACTCAGCAGTCACAGCAGGTCAGCTCTATAGGACCGGACTATATACAGAATAATTAATGGTCCTATGAGAGAGAGAGAGAGAGAGAGAGAGAGAGAGAGAGAGAGAGAGAGAGAGAGAGAGAGGGAGAGAGAGAGAGAGAGAGAGAGAGAGAGAGAGAGAGAGAGAGAGAGAGAGAGAGAGAAAAAAGAGAGAGAAAGAAAGAGAGAGAAAGAAAGAAAGAGAGAGAGAAGGAGAGCTATTACACTTGCTTTGGCAATGTAAACATGTTTCCCATGCCAATAAAGCCCTTAAATTGAAAATGTTGATTGAATTGAGAGCGAGAGAAAGAAAGAGAGAAAAGAGAGAGAGAGCGAAAGAAAAACAGAGAGAAAAAAGACAGAGAGAAGAAAGAGGAGAGAGAAAAGATAGAGAAAAGAGAGAAAGAGAGAGCGAAAGAGAGAAAAAAGAGAGAAAAAAGAGAGAGAAGAGAGAGAGAGCGAACGAGAGAGAAAAAAGAGAGAGGGAGTGAGTGAAAGGTGAGAAAACAGAGAGGAGAGAAGAGAGCAAAAGAAAAAGAGTGAGTGAGAGAAAAAAAAGAGAGAGAGAGAAGAGAGAGAAAAAGCGAGAGAGATCGAAAGAAAGAGAGAGAGGGATAGAGAGAGAGAGTCCACCCTAATTATGCATGGGCAGCGTATACTGTAAACCCCTAGATCCCCAACCCCCCAATCCGGCCGCCCGCCCCGGTGATGGAATGGAGGCAAATGTGTAATGTGATCCTGGCAGCAGCTTAGTGATGTAAAGATCGGAGATAAAGCTGGAGTTATAGGATGAAAGGGCCCCTTTAAAGGGTTCTCTCATCAGGCGTACAATATAGCCGGCCACTCATTGAATCTCAATGCTGGGATCTGAAGGTGTGTGTGTGTATATCATGGGGCGGTTTGTTACAGATAACTCGTTTTCAAACTTGTCAAACAATAGAAGTCTTGCAGCTTAGATGAAAGCACCCCTTTAATATCACTTTAATATCACTGTTTTAATCGTTTTATCCCCTCTCACAGAAGGAAACGAGTGCAGAACCGGATGTGTGTGTGTGTGTGTGTGTGTGTTTACATTAAATGCATTGCATTGTTATTCTATGTACAGTATAGAAGTGAGTGATTCACAACTGAAAGAGAGGTTGTTTAATTGGTGTTACATGGTAAAGACATAATTAACTTTTTATATAACCACAGTCCATAATTGTTTGCAATTGTTCTACGAACCTTGCTCAGAAGTACCTTACACCACACAGTTCTAACACATCTCACAATGAACCTTGTTCAGAAGTACCTTACACCACACAGTTCTAACACATCTCACAATGAACCTTTCTCAGAAGTACCTTACACCACACAGTTCTAACACATCTCACAATGAACCTTTCCTGGAAACTCAATTGATTGTGACAGTGTACCAAAGTGTGTATGCTGATATAGACACTTTGTCTGTCACACACACACACACACACACACACACACACACACACACACACACACACACACACACACACACACACACACACACACACACACACACATACACACGCACACACGTACACACGCACACACGCACGCACACACACACGCACACACACGCACACACACACGCACACAAACACACACACACACGCACACACACACACACACACACACACACACACACACACACACACACACACACACACACACACACACACACGCAAGTCCTTGGTCTGTGGTGTTAATTATTTCCACATTGCAGAGGCAGGTTTACCACCAGAGACTAACACTAATTAACACATTACTGCTCCCTCAGAGGGATCCTCCCATTGGATGAGTCTGAGGCAGAATTCCCTGGCCCAGCCCACCATACTCTGAGGAGAGAGTCTGACTCCCTGGCCCAGCCCACCATACCCTGAGGAGAGAGTCTGACTCCCTGGCCCAGCCCCAGCCCATCATACCCTGAGGAGAGAGTCTGACTCCCAGCCCCAGCCCCAGCCCACCATACCCTGAGGAGAGAGTCTGACTCCCTGGCCCAGCCCCAGCCCACCATACCCTGAGGAGAGAGTCTGACTCCCTGGCCCAGCCCCAGCCCACCATACCCTGAGGAGAGAGTCTGACTCCCTGGCCCAGCCCACCATACCCTGGGGAGAGAGTCTGACTCCCTGGCCCAGCCCCAGCCCACCATACCCTGAGGAGAGAGTCTGACTCCCAGCCCCAGCCCCAGCCCACCATACCCTGAGGAGAGAGTCTGACTCCCTGGCCCAGCCCCAGCCCACCATACCCTGAGGAGAGAGTCTGACTCCCTGGCCCAGCCCCAGCCCACCATACCCTGAGGAGAGAGTCTGACTCCCTGGCCCAGCCCACCATACCCTGGGGAGAGAGTCTGACTCCCTGGCCCAGCCCCAGCCCATCATACCCTGAGGAGAGAGTCTGACTCCCAGCCCCAGCCCCAGCCCACCATACCCTGAGGAGAGAGTCTGACTCCCTGGCCCAGCCCCAGCCCACCATACCCTGAGGAGAGAGTCTGACTCCCTGGCCCAGCCCCAGCCCACCATACCCTGAGGAGAGAGTCTGACTCCCTGGCCCAGCCCACCATACCCTGGGGAGAGAGTCTGACTCCCTGGCCCAGCCCCAGCCCACCATACCCTGAGGAGAGAGTCTGACTCCCTGGCCCAGCCCCAGCCCACCATACACTGAGGAGAGAGTCTGACTCCCTGGCCCAGCCCCAGCCCACCATACCCTGATGAGAGAGTCTGACTCCCTGGCCCAGCCCACCATACCCTGAGGAGAGAGTCTGACTCCCTGGCCCAGCCCACCATACCCTGAGGAGAGAGTCTGACTCCCTGGCCCAGCCCCAGCCCACCATACCCTGAGGAGAGAGTCTGACTCCCTGGCCCAGCCCACCATACCCTGAGCAGAGAGTCTGACTCCCTGGTCCAGCCCACCATACCCTGAGGAGAGAGTCTGACTCCCAGCCCCAGCCCACCATACCCTGAGGAGAGAGTCTGACTCCCTGGCCCAGCCCCAGCCCACCATACCCTGAGGAGAGAGTCTGACTCCCTGGCCCAGCCCCAGCCCACCATACCATAGGTTTCCTAAGACCTGCCCTGCTCTGCACTGTGGGATAAATCAAAAGTGGTAGGGAGAGAAAAGGGAGGAGATGATATGGGGAAAGGCAGAGAGGGAGAGAGGAGAGACAGATGAGGATATATAGAGGTAGAGAGTGGTAAGATGTAAGAGAGCAAGAATAGGTTTGCTTTTCATTCCAGTTTTAACAGCACCACAGGGAGCCTCTCAGTCCTCACGATGGATCCTCGCTTCTGCAGACAGACTGGAGGAAGATGGAAAAGAGAGGGATAGAAGGGGAGGGGGGGGGGGGGTTGAAGGCCTTGAAATAATTTAAATGTGAGATAGAGGCTCACCCTGACTTTGAAAGGCTGAGGTTGTTTGAGCGTAATGCTTCAATGTTGATGTGTGTGTGTTTGTATTTGTGTGTGCAAGTGTGAGTGTGTGCATTCATGTGTGTGTGTGCGAGTGTGCATGTGTTTGCGTGCTCCTGTGCCTGGTCTCTCCTGACACACCCAACATCTCTCTGGAAACATCTCTGTAGAGAGGCCAAGGCCTGGGTTTGACCACATTCTACTACAACATCAGTGTGTTTACTCTTGACAAACCAGTAAAGAAAGTTTTTTTTAAACCAATACTCAATTATGCTCAATTATTTCAATATATTCAGATTCAGTGTTTAATTTTTCTTCTTCTCTAGCCTACTCGGTTTGCTCTCGTGGTGAGTGATGTCAAGTATCCAACTCTCTCCATCAGGAGGGAAAGAAGGAATCTAAGCAAACATCTGTGGAATAATGGTGGGGGAAATTAATTCTCTCACTAGTGTGCGAGAAGCGTAACGTGCCGTGTGGGTGCCACGGAACGTGACCAGAATGCATGTGCCCGGCCAACGGCGTGGAACGCGTTTGATGGGTACATTCGACATGTGGGCGCGATGCCAATTTAGACAAGCATGCATGCCCACTTGGTATCTCGCTCTGCATGGCAAGTGTGGGGGGAGGGGGTTGTGTGTGCGTGTCTGTGTGTGTGAGAGAGAGAGACAGAAAGAGAGAGAGAGAAAGATAGATAGTCTCTATTCCTTTGGAACTTTTGTGAGTGTAATGTTACTGTACATGTTTTATTGTTATTTCACTTTTGTTTATTATCTATTTCACCTGCTTTGGCAATTTAAACATGATTCCCATGCCAATAAAACCCTTTGAACTGAAAAATGGAATTGAATTGAATCGAGAGAGACCAAGAGAGAGAGATTGGCTGTAGTTAAACACTTTAACATCATCCTCAGCTCTCGCGTCTTCCCCAATACTTAGAACCAAGGACTGATCACCCCAATCCACAAAAGTGGAAACAAAGTCAACCTTAACTTCTCTAGGGTAGGGGGCAGCAATTGGAATTTTGGATGAAAAGCATGCCCAAATTAAATGGCCTGCGACTCGTGCCCAGAAGATATGATATGCATATAACTGGTAGATTTGCATAGAAAACACTCTCAAGTTTCCAAAACTGTTACAATAGTGTCTGTGAGTATAACAGAACTGATTTAGCAGGCGAAAACCTGAGAAAAATCCATTCAGGAAGTCGTTTTTTTTGTTTGTTTTGTAATGCATTATTTGTTTACCTTTTATATTGACGACGTCATTGTCCACTTGAAATATTATAGATCATTTAGGCTAAAAAAGGAGGATTGAATATAAACATCGTTTGACATGTTTATATTAGTTTCTATGAACTTTACGGATACAATTTGGATTTTTTAGTCTGATTGTTTTGACTGCGTTTGAGCCTGTGGATTACTGAAGAAAACACGCTAACAAAACGGAGGTTTCTGGATATAAAGAGACTTCATCGAACAAAAGGAACATTTATTGTGTAAATGAATGTCTTCTGATTGCCACCATATGAAGATCATCAAAGGTAAGGGATTAATCTGATCTCTATTTCTGAGTTTTGTAACGCTTCTGCTTGGCTGGTTACTGTTTGTAATAATTTGTCAACTGGGCTATGTTCTGGGCTAGGTATGTTCTGGGCTAGGTATGCTTTCGCCGAAAATCATTTTATAAATATGACACTGTGGTTGGTTTAACAAGAAGTTCATCTTTAAACCTATGTAAAATATGTTTTGTTTTCTGAATTTTTATAATGAGCATTTCTGTAATTGAATTTGGCGCTCTGCAATCTCCCTGGATGTTGGCCAGATGGGATGCTAGCGTCCCACGTACCCTAGAGAGGTTCATTTAGGGATAGGCGTCCCGCTAGCGGCACACCTCGACAACACCCTGTGAAATTGCAGAGAGCCAAATTCAAATTACAGATACAGTAATATTTTACATGCATGAAAATACAAAGTGTCAAACGTGTTAATCCAGCCGCTGTGTAAGATTTCAAAAAGGCTTTACGGCGAAAGCATACCATGCGATTATCTGAGGACAGCGCCCAGCTTACAAAAGCATACAAATATTTTCAAGCTAAGTAGAGGAGTCACAAAAGTCAGAAATAGCGATAAAATGAATCACTTACCTTTGATGATCTTCATCTGGTTGCACTCACAAGAGTCCCTGTTACACAATAAATGTTTGTTTTGTTCGATAATGTCCCTCTTTATGTCCCAAAAACTAAGTTTTGTTGGCACGTTTTCTTCAGTAATCCACTGGCTCAAAGGCGGTCACAACAGGCAGACGAATACATCCTAATAGTACCGGTAAAGTTTGTCGAAACATGTCAAAAGATGTTTATAATTAATCCTCAGGTTGTCTATTGACTAAATAATCGATCATATTTCAACCGGACAATAGCGTATTCAATAGAAAGGAAAAACAACGAACGGCGCGCAATCGGTCATGCGCTCAAACCAGCTCTGGTTCATTGTACAAAATGGTCTCATTCTTCCTCATTTTTCCGAAAACAAGCCTGAAACAATGTCTAAAGACTGTTGACATCTAGTGGAAGCCATAGGAACTGCAATATTGACCCATTACATACTGTAAAGGCAGGCAATTGAAAACTACACACATCAAAAATGTCCCACTTCCTGGATGGATTTTCCTCAGGTTTTCGCATGCCATATCAGTTCTGTTATACTCACAGACATTATTTTAACAGTTTTGGAAACTTCAGAGTGTTTTCTATCCAAAACCAATTATATGCATATCCTAGCTTCTGGGCCTGAGCAACAGGCAGTTTACTTTGTGCACCTCAGTCATCCAAACTTCCGAATACTGCCCCCTATCCCCAAAAAGTTTTAATAACTACCGTGGAATTTGGTCAACAGCAACCTCGGGAAAATCCTCTGCATTATCATTAACCTCCGACACGTATATTTCCTCAGTGAAAACAATGTACTGAGCAAATGCCAAATTGGCTTTTTACCAAATACCAAATGACAGACCACGTGTTCACCCTGCACACCGCAATTGACAAACAAACGTACCAAAAGCAAAGTCTTCTCATGCTTTGTTGATTTCAAAAATAAAAAATGTGACTCAATTTGGCATGAGGGTCTTGCTATTAAAATTGATGGAAAGCGGTGTTGTGGTAAAACATATGACATTATAAAACCCATATACACAAACAACAAGTGAGCAGATGGTTAAAATTGGCAAAACAAAATATATATATATATTTTCCTCATGGCTGGATGGTGAGACAGGGATGCAGCTTGAGACCCACCCTCTTCAACATTCATATCAACAAATTGGCAAGGGCGCGAGAACAGTTTGCAGCACCCTACAAGAATCTGAAGTCAAATGTATACTGTTTTCTGATGATCTGGTGCTTCTGTTCCCACCCAAGGAGGTTCTACAGCAGAACCTAGTTATTCTGTACAGATTCAGTCAGATCTGGGCCCTGACAGTTCATCTCAGTAAGACATAAATAATGGTGTTCCAAAAAAGGTCCAGTTGGCAGGACCACAAATACAAATTACACCAAGACATTGTTGCCCTAGAGCGCACAAAAAATGATACATACCTCAGACTAAACATCAGCACCACAGATAACTTGTTGCTGCTACCGTCTCTTATGACCAAAAATTACTTCTGGACATCAGAAATACGATTACTCGGACTGGAAGAAACGTTTTCCTTTAATGAGTCCGACGAGAAGGATATCCTGCTTTCACTGGAACGATCCACGCCTTTGCATGAAGAAAAGTCGCCAGAAAAGGGGATGCAGATCGGGGATCCTTCTGAGAAGCCAGAGGTGAGCGAGTAAACTCCCAATGCCTTTCATTCTCCTTGCTAATGTGCAATCGTTAGAAAATAAAATTGATGACCTATTATTAAGATTATCCTACCAATGGGACATTAAAAACTGTAACATCTTATGTTTCACCGAGACGTGGCTGAACGAAGAAACGGACAATATAGAGCTGGCGGGATTTTCCATGCACCGGCAGAACAGATACGCTACCTCTGGTGAGACGAGGGGTGAGGGTGTGTGTCTTTTTGTCAATAACAGCTGGTGCGTGATGTCTTGAGGTAGATTACCTTATGATAAGGTGTCGACCACACTATCTACCAAGAGAGTTCTCATCTGTATTATTAGTAGCCGTCTATTTACCACCACAAAGCGAAGCTGGCACTATGACCGCTCTCAACCAACTCTATAAGGCCATAAGCAAAGAAGAAAATGCTCATCCAGAGGTGGTGCTCCTAGTGGCCGGGGACTTTAATGCAGGCAAACTTAAATCAGTTTTACCAAATGTTTACTAGCATGTTACATGTGCAACCAGAGGGGGGGGGGGGGGGGGGAATCCTAGACCTCCTGTACTCCACACACAGAGATGCGTACAAAGCTCTCCCCCGCCCTCCATTTGGCAAATCTGACCACAATTCTATCCTCCTGATTCCTGTTTACAAGCAAAAACTGAAGCAGGAATTACCAGTGACTCGCTCAATACGGAAGTGGTCAGATGAAGCGGATGCTACATTACAGGACTGTTTTGCTAGCACATACTGGAATATGTTCCGGAATTCATCCAGTTGCATTGACGAATACACCACCTCTGTCATCGGCTTCATCAATAAGTGCATCGATGACGTCATCCCCACAGTGACTGTATGTACATATCCCAACTAGAAGCCATGGATTACAGGCAACATGCGCTTCGAGCTAAAGGCTAGAGCTGCCGCTTTCAAGAAGTGGGAGACTAATCCGGACACTTATAAGAAACACTTAGAAACACGTAGAAACACTTATAAGAACCATCAAACAAGCAAAGCATAAATGCAGGATTAAGATTGAATCCTACTACACCGGCTCTGACGCTCGTCGGATGTGACAGAGTTTGAAAACTATTACGGACTACAAAGGGAAGCCCAGACACGAGCTGCCCAGTGACGTGAGCCTCCAGACGATCTAAATGCCTTTTATGCTCGCTTCGAGGCAAGCAACACTAAAGCATGTACGAGAGCACCAGCTGTTCTGGATGACTGTGTGATAACACTCTCGTTAGCCGATGTGAACAAAAGCTTTAAACAGGTCAACGTTCACAAAGCAGCTGGGCCAGATAGATTACCAGGACGTGTACTCAAAGCATGATGACTAACTGTCTAGTGGCTTCACTGACATTTTCAACCTCTCCCTGACTGAGTCTGTAATACCTACATGTTTCAAACAGACCACCATAGACACTATGCACATGGAAGCGAAGGTAACCTGCCTAAATGATTACTTCCCCGTGGCACTCACGTCGGTAGCCAGGAAGTGCTTTGAAAGGCTGTTCATGGCTCACATCAACAGCATCCTCCTGGACACTCTAGACCCACGCCAATTCGCATACCGCCCCAACAGATCCACAGATGATACAATCTCAATCGCACTCCACACCACCCTTTCTCACCTGGACAAAAGGAACACCTATGTGAGAATGCTGTTCATCGACTACAGCTCAGCGTTCAACACTGTAGTGCCCACGAAGCTCATCACTGAGCTAAGGACTCTGGGACTATACACCTCCCTCTGCAACTGGATCCTAGACTTCCTGACTGGCCGCTCCCAGGTGGTAAGGGTAGGCAACAACACATCTGCACGCTGATCCTTAACATTGGGGCCCCTCAGGGGTGTGTACTTAGGCTGCTCCTATATTCCCTGTTCACCCACGACTGTGTGGCCAAACACGACTCTAACACCATCAATAAGTTTGCTGAAGACACAACAGTGGTAGGCCTGATTACCGACAACGATGAGATGGCATATAGGGAGGAGGTTAGAGAACTGAGAACACGTTGCCCTTTATGGTTGTGAGGTCTAGGGTACCAACCAAGAATTCACAAAATGGGACAAATACCAAATTGAGACTGCATGCAGAATTCTGCAAACACACCATCCATGTATAACGTAAAACCCCAAATAATGCATGCAGAGCAGAATTAGGATGATTCCCACTAATCATTAAAATTCAGAAATTAGCAATTAAATTCTACAACCACCTAAAAGGAAGCGATTCTCAAAGTCTCCATAACTAAGGCCTCACCTACAGAGAGATGAACCAGAGAAGAGTCCCCTCAGCCCGTTGGTACTGGGACTCTGTTCACAAACACAAACAGACCCCACAGAGCCCCAGGACAGCAACACAATTAGACCCAACCAAATCATGGCAAAACAAAAATATAATTAATTTACACATTGGAAAAAACTGAACAAACTGGAATGTCTGTCTCTAATCAGAGAATACACAGTAACAGAATACCTGACCACTGTGACGAAACCCATATGAAGAAAAGCTTTGACTATGTACTGCTTGCTATCAAGAGAGGCCGCCATTGCCCACTGAGGTGGAAAGCGAGCTGCACTTCCTAGCCTCCTGCCAAATGTATGACCATATTAGAGACAAGGTATTTCCCTCAGATTACACAGATCCACAAAGAATTTGAAAACAAATCCAATCTTGATAACCTCCTATATCTATTAGGTGAAATACCACAGTGTGCCAACACAGCAGCAATATTTGTGACCTGTTGACACAAGAAAAAGGCAACCAGTGGTGTACAAACACCGTTGTAAATACAACCTTATTTGTTTATTTATTTGCACATTGTTACAATGCTGTACATAGCCAATAATATAACATCTGAAATGTCTATATTATTTCAAACTTCTGTTATTGTAATGTTTACTGTTAACTTTAGATTGTTTATTTCCATTTTGTTCATTGTATATTTAACTTACTTTGGCCATGTAAACATATGTTTCCCATGCCAATAAAGCTCTTTTAATTGAATTAAATGAGAGAGAGTCAGAGAGAGAGAGTATCTATTATTTTGAAACCTTTGTGAGTGTAATGTTGACTGTTCATTTCTGATTGTTTATTTCCCATTTGTTTATTATCTATTTCACTTGCTATGGCAATGTAAACACGTTTCCCTTGCCAATACAACTCTTTTGATTTACAGTTTTTCTCAATCGCTAAAACACTAAAACCCATTGGCTGAACAAAGTTCTCAGTTGCCTGGACTCATTTAGCTAATTATGCAGTCTGTTGTCAATACCTTAAACCATTTCACATGGTAAAACACAATTTGCAGATCTCACTTAGACTTTTCAGCAAAACTCTAAACACATTCTCATTCTCAAAACACATTCTGCACTCTAATGCACATGTCATCCATACTGGTAAACACAAGTGGCAACAATCAAATACAAATAGAGAACATATGTCATTGATTGAACACAACCACTCAAAATGTATTTAACCTGTTTCAAATGATGCGACAACCAATATAAGCCAGTTCAGAGAGCAAACAGGTTGTTGAAGGTGGGAAGGAGAAGTCTGAGAATGGATACTGTAGTACAGTGCATTGTAGGCTGTATACTGTACAATGTGTATGGCCCTAAACATTGTGCTTTCCATTTATTAACAGTACTGACGGCTCAATAGATTTTGACTGGTTGCAGGTTCATATCAACAAAGAACAAGAATTACAGTATCACAGAGACAAAGGACAAGTTTGTGAGATGCAGGGTACAGTACTGTAAAAATAGGGGTACAAGGAGGAGGAAGAACAAAAAACTAAATTTCATAGAGCAAAGCAGAGTAGTAATTTCTGATCAATTTTGAGCTACTATGATAGAACATGTTTTCGTTCATCAAAAGACAATGACGGAAAAATATGAATATTTTTTTAGATTAAAAATGTACTTCTCCCTGAGAATTGTAGGTTTTGAACAATGTGTTTTCTATTTTTCGGTATATTGTTTACTGACTGCTTGAGAGTGTATATCATTTTGATCACTTTGTTTATGATTTGAGAGCAGTGTTTGACTTTGAGCACAGGTAAAACTGTTTTGAGGCGAATGTTTCATTTTGCAAGAGGAGTCAGAGGTTATGTAAATAGTGCTTGAAGATGAGGTTTTGTGTTTAATGTTTTCAGGAAATGGAGCAAGGTTTCAGAAATTGTGTTTTAGCAATTGAGAAAAACTGTAATTAAATTGAGAGAGAGAGAGAGAGAGAGAGAGAGAGAGAGAGAGAGAGAGACATGGTCAACTAGCTGACATCACTGTGTCAGGTCAGGAGCATGTAAACAGAGTAACACTAGATTGTCATTCAGAAATACCATAGATCAGTGGTATGTCATCAAAGTATCTACTTCTCTCAACTACATCTCAAGACGACATACTGTAGATTTCTCCATGAACAGGGAGATGGTGATATAACAACCTTTATGCAAAATACATAATGGGATGCCTACTGTATTTGCATTTATTAAGGATCTCCATTAGCTGTTGCCAAGGCAGCAGCTACTCTTCCTGGGGTCCAAACAAGATGAAGGCAGTTACATCACACAAATAAAACAGTGCATCATGCAACACCTTGTTACACAACTACTCTGCCATGACATATCTACAATACAAAATTACTGTCTGAGGAGCTGTTGCAATATGAACATTTGGATTGTGTGTGTGTGTGTGTGTGTGTGTGTGTGTGTGTGTGTGTGTGTGTGTGTGTGTGTGTGTGTGTGTGTGTGTGTGTGTGTGTGTGTGTGTGTGTGTGTGTGTGTGTGTATTTGCACATGTCCTTCCTCTTAAATGTTCACTTTTGCACTGTGAGAGGCTCCTGAGTGAATCTGCAAATATAGTAAACACTATGACAATGCTGCCATCTACTGGAAGTAATACAGTCTTGCTACATGTCAATTACATTATTATTGTTACAGTTCTCTTCTCTGTCTGTCTGAGTATCCCACAGTATGAATGTATGTATATCTCTCTCTCTTTCTCTCTCTCTCTCTGTGTGTGTGTGTGTGTGTGTGTGTGTGTGTGTGTGTGTGTGTGTGTGTGTGTGTGTGTGTGTGTGTGTGTGTGTGTGTGTGTGTGTGTATGTGTGTTGGTTCTTCTATCCTTGTGGGGACCTAAAATCCCCAAAAGGATTGTATGAAAAGGAAAATTCTCCCTCGTGGGGATTTTTCCCATTAGGACAAAGGCTATTTTAAGTTTAGGGTTACAATTAAGGTTAGGGTTAGAATTAGGGTTAGGGTAAGAGGTTAGTGGTTAGGTTTAGGGTTAGGAGTTAGGTTCACGGATTAAGGTTAGGGTTAGGGTTAGGGTAAGAGGTTAGTGGTTAGGTTTAGGGTTAGGAGTTAGGTTCACGGGTTAAGTTTAGGGTTAGAATTAGGGTTAGGGTAAGAGGTTAGTGGTTAGGTTTAGGGTTAAGGTTAGGGTTAGAATTAGGGTTAGGGTAAGAGGTTAGTGGTTAGGTTTAGGGTTAGGAGTTAGTTTCACGGGTTAAGGTTAAGGTTAGAATTAGGGTTAGGGTAAGAGGTTAGTGGTTAGGTTTAGGGGTAAGGTTAGGGTTAGAATTAGGGTTAGGGTAAGAGGTTAGTGGTTAGGTCTAGGGGTAAGGTTAGGGTTAGAATTAGGGTTAGGGTAAGAGGTTAGTGGTTAGGTTTAGGGTTAAGGTTAGGGTTAGAATTAGGGTTAGGGTAAGAGGTTAGTGGTTAGGTTTAGGGTTAAGGTTAGGGTTAGAATTAGGGTTAGGGTAAGAGGTTAGTGGTTAGGTCTAGGGGTAAGGTTAGGGTTAGAATTAGGGTTAGGGTAAGAGGTTAGTGGTTAGGTCTAGGGGTAAGGTTAGGGTTAGAATTAGGGTTAGGGTAAGAGGTTAGTGGTTAGGTCTAGGGGTAAGGTTAGGGTTAGAATTAGGGTTAGGGTAAGAGGTTAGTGGTTAGGTTTAGGGTTAAGGTTAGGGTTAGAATTAGGGTTAGGGTAAGAGGTTAGTGGTTAGGTTTAGGGTTAAGGTTAGGGTGAGGGAAAATAGGATTTTGGTCCACATGAAGGTAGAAGAACATAATGTGTGTATGTGACACAGGCAGGGTACCAATCTCCATATGGTTGAAAAACACATGAACATGTTCTACACATGGTAGCCTAAGTAGGTAAGCATGTCTAAAGAACAGGCTATTATTGACGTCATGTAGGCTAGGCTATAGTGCTACTGAATACATTGAATATATTGTAGAGGTGATTGTTAAGATGTGTTTAGGCCCAATCTAGTTGCTTATCCATACAGACTGAGGCCTATATCTTTTGACTTTTGCCTAGGTAGAGCTAGAACATTGTGGGAAGATCAGTTTCATTCTCACTTTATTCCGTTTCAGATGGTTAGCAAATGAGGGTTATTTAATGACACAGGCTATATCCTTTGGAATTATTTGCTTTATTGTCGGCATGTATCGATTTCGTCTCGATATGTTTTTTCAATATTAGGTGTGCTTGCTAACTAAATTAAGAATTATAATCGACAAATCGATTTTCCTCTTCAAATCAACACTTTTAAACCAGCGGACCGGTCCGCGCCTTGCGCGTCAGCAGGCGACTGCACAGCACATGTCTTGATTCCCGATTGAGAAAAGCAAAGTGGTTTGGTTTGGGTGGATCCTGGATGGAAGGAGGCGATGGAATGTGTGTTTGCCGTGGACAGTGCGTCTTCCTATACGTCTTGTAATGATAACAGGACAAGCCACCCGAGACTCAACATCAACGGCATTGTGAGTCGCAGTGATCAAAGGTAGGCTGTTTGATCCGTCATTTTGCACCATTTCTCGATTATAATTATGGCGCTCGAAACAATGCGCATTGTGCTACTCTACTTGACGAGAATGGAGAACAATTTGATCATTGTGTAGACTATATTTTTGCTAAATGTATGACAAAACAATCTCGTTACATTACACAATTCAGTCGAATTAGACAATTGACAAAACACAATCCTTAATCAGCTATAAAGCTATTCAGAATTAATGAGGGAGAAAAAAAATCGGTGGGCATATGATAGCGTGGTGTTTAAATATGAAATGTCGATCAGAATGCATTTGACCAGGCCTGAATGAATTAATATGGTTATGGGGAGGTGAACAGAATGTCTGACTGGATATACTGTCTTCTAATGGACATTGATGTTCTCTGTTGACCCTATCAGTGAGACGTTTTCACAGCACAAAGGATGCAACAAACGGTTCCATGTATCAATAATGAGATTTCTGGTGACTCAAACACATACTAATTCTCCATAAGCACATACACTGCTACTCTCAAATCATTGCAGGTCTGTGTATCCCAACAACCATATATTGACCTGATGAAGAAGAGGGCTATTCTCTCTCTATTGCCTGAATTGTAATCTGCATTCTCATTGGCTAGAGTGCATTGAAGTGATCTAAGTACACCAAACAGTATTCTGTTATCTCATTGGATAGAGTGAATCAATGTGAGTATCCTCCACCAATCAGTGGATGTCTAAAAACACAGCCATAGATTTACTACACATTGATTGTGTAGCTAGTACTGAGATGCTCAGATTCAGACTGTTGATGTAGTTTATTTGGATCCCCATTAGCTGTTGCATAAAGCCGTAGCTTTTCTTCCTGGGGTCCTGGAAGGAGTGCAGGCTAGCAGCAAATAGAGCAAAATCCTGATCTGTATCATATTTTTATTTTTTATTTCACCTTTATTGAACCAGGTAGGCCAGTTGAGGACAAGTTCTCATTTACAACTGTGACCTGGCAAGACAGTCAGCCATCCAGCCAGCGTGTCTGTCTGTCAGTCAGTCAGCCAGTCAGCCAGACAGTCAGAAAGCCAGTCAGACAGTTAGCCAGCTAGCCAGCCAGCGTGTCTGTCTGTCAGTCAGCCAGCCAGCCAGTCAGCCAGACAGTCAGAAAGCCAGTCAGACAGTTAGTCAGCCAGCCAGCCAGCGTGTCTGTTTGGCAGTCAGCCAGCCAGCCAGCGTGTCTGTCTGTCAGTCAGTTAGCCAGCCAGCCAGCCAGTCAGCCAGACAGTCAGAAAGCCAGTCAGACAGTTAGTCAGCCAGCCAGCCAGCGTGTCTGTTTGGCAGTCAGTCAAGTCAATCAGCCAGTCAGCCAGCCAGCCAGCCAGCCAGTCAGTCAGCCAGTCAGTCAATCAGCCAGTCAGTCAATCAGCCAGTTAGTCAGCCAGACAGTCAGCCAGTGGCCTTGTCATCTCTGTGTGACATCCTCCTAGTCATAAGCCTACTCTGTGCCAATCCAGGCCCTGTGTTGAGTACACATGTACAAATGAACTGCACAAATCAAGAGTTCTACTGTCCTTTAAATCCATCCATCATTCCTTCCTCCCTGCCTTGAAGTAATCACTGATCTAACACAAGTGGATTGATAAAAGCAAAGTTTCCATTAGAAACTTTACACCTATCCATGCACTTTATATCAGTGATTACTCAAAGGAAGGAATTATCCCTCACTGGGCACATCAATTCAATATCTAATCCACATTGGTTCAACGTAATGTCATTGAAATGATGTGGAAACAACGTTGATTCAACCAGTGTGTGCCCAGTGGGATGCATTAGAGCTTGACGTCCTGGTTAATGTCACTTTAAGACTTTAATACAGGACCTGTTCATTGTGGAGTGAACTTGTAAAATCTAATTCATTTGACTCTATATAGAATTTCTGCTCTGTATGCAACTTTATCCATTTAAGCTGATGCGATTGTTGATTGTTGTAACACAGGGCACTATTGAAAAAGAGACCCTGGTCTCAATTTGGATTCCCTGTATAAATAAAGGTTAAATAAAAATATACAAATCTAAAGTACCACCTTTTCATCTCTGAACAGATAAAGGGCTCTTGGGGAGCATAATCAACTGTGAGAATGCACTGCTGTCTCTCTCACCCCCTCCCTCTCTCGCTCTCTCCGTCTTTCCCTCTCTCTTTCATCTGTCTGTAACATTGCCTCGTTTCTTCTCTCCATCGGGACTATGTGCGTGCACAGAAGTGGGTGAATTTCATCCAATGAGAGATGGAGGGATGGGGAAATGGGTGAGGCAGCCTGGTAGCAGCATAGCTATGTTTCTTCAGAACAGGCTCTTCAAGTTCCTATCTCATGTATTTATACCACAGTAATTTTACTACAACACTGGAGGAAATGGACTAGTTAGTGAGTGTGGAAGTGCCGGTTTGATATGTGGGTCACAACAGCCCCACTCACAGACAGACAATGTAATGTCACAGACATTTGCAGGGAGCAGAGAGATGGGGATGGGGGTGAAGGGGGGGTTGCCTTGTTACCATGGATGTGATGACCTGGTTGCCTCAGCAACGATCAGTAACACTTTTGACGCAAGGTCTTGTATATGAATCCACAACAGGGATCATTCATCTAGAATTTTCCTTTGTAAAGCTTGAGGCAGAAATATCCATTTTCAAAAGCTTAAAGCACAAAAGCACCCACACACACAACCTCCATATTGATTGGTTGATGAGATCCATAATGTTGAGACAGTGGTCCTCTTCCAGGTCGTCACCTGCCTTTCACAGCTGTGTAGCTGGGGAAGCACTGTGTTGAGAAGGGCTCATTTACAGGGTTAAAGGAACCACTAGGTGCATCATGATGGTGCTTAAAGCCACAGTATTCCCCATCCCTCCACCCCACCCCCGGAGCGAGAGAAGGGGTTGCAACCATGGCAACAGCTGTGTCCTGTGAGTGAGCTATTCACTTTCATCTGGATTACATTCTATAGTGGAGCTGCCCAGCAGTTTCCTCGCCAACAAGGTTTGCGTGTATGTGATGCAGCGCTTCCCAAACTCGGTCCTGCCCCCCTCGTTGATAAAACGGGTGACTGCCTGGGTGTGGAAGTGCGCCGCCCAACCTCTCTGGGTTATATAACAGTCTATAAGCGTCAGAGGCACAGGCAAGTCATTCCCCCTCCACTCCTCCACTAAATGTGATCCATCTCTCCTCTGATTCTAATTCACACTTTGAACAGATAATAACCAGAGCATCACAGAGCATGTCTGTGACAAGCTGATGAGCCTCGCTCCCAGCCAAACACTAGCTTCCCTCCTGTTTGTGTAAGCTTCCCCGGTGTAGAAAACAACAACAACTCTTAACGCTACAAGTATGGACTTCAGTTACTTGTCCACAGCCCGTAGTACTACTAGTAATTCACATGGACAAAACACCATAACGAACGTTGGCCGCAGTAGATTACCTTCTGGATGTCGATGATCAGTGGATATGCAATCCTTCTGTCCCGTCTGTTTTGTTCTTAAGGAACTATGTTGCACTCAAATGTTTCTAGGATGCAGGTTTTGTTCCAGCATGTATTTGACATGTAAAATGTTGCTTCTGTTTCAGACCTGACCATGAATGAGGAGACCAGGACATGTGACTGACCAAGGAAGCTTTGACAACACAACTTTAGACTAAAGAAAAATGATGTGTATCCAGGGTGGAACTGACTGTTAGCCTGATAACCATCGCTATGGCGTTTTGCAACGGCAGCCTGCTGGCTAGGTGTGCCCCCCTGATGGAGCTGGAAGAAGAGGAAGGGGTGGTGATTTCACCACCGCCGCCTCCGCCGCCAGGGGTTGGGACTACTAGTCCCCTCATGCCTGTCACCCTGCGTGTGACGCTGGCAGCTATCATGATCTTCATGATCGCCATCGGTTTCCTGGGCAACGCCATCGTGTGTCTGATCGTCTACCAGAAGCCCGCCATGCGTTCTGCCATCAACCTGCTCCTCGCTACGCTGGCATTCTCTGACATCATGCTCTCGCTGCTCTGCATGCCCTTCACCGCCGTCACCGTGGCTACCGCCGACTGGCGCTTCGGGGGCGGGTTCTGCCGTGCTTCCGTCATGCTCTATTGGCTCTTTGTCCTGGAGGGCGTGTCCATCCTCCTCATCATCAGCGTAGACCGTTTCCTCATTATCGTTCAGCGGCAGGACAAGCTGACGCCACACCGTGCCAAGCTGCTCATCGGCGCTTCCTGGGCGCTGTCCCTCTGCGTGGCGCTCCCGTCTGTGATCGGCTGGCGGGCGGGCGCGGCGGGTGTGACGGGCATTGGGGGGGCCTGGGCACCACAGTGCGTGCTGGGCTACAGTGAGTCGCTGGCCGACCGCTGCTACACGGTGCTGCTGGCAGTGGCTGTATTCTTTGTGCCGTTCGGCATCATGCTCTACTCCTATCTGTGCATCCTTAACACGGTCCGACGCAACGCCCTGCGCATCCACAACCACACCTCCGACCAGGCCAGCCTCCCGGTCCTCAACCAGGTCAGCAAGCTGGGCCTGACTGGCCTTCAACGTCCCCCGCAGGTCAATGTGGACATGAGCTTCAAGACGCGGGCCTTCACCACCATCCTCATCCTCTTCATCGGATTCTCTGTGTGCTGGCTGCCCCACACAGTGGTCAGTTTGCTGGCTGTGTTCAGTCGGAGGTTCTACTTCAGCCCTGCCTTCTATCCGGTCAGTGTGGGGGCTCTGTGGCTCAGCTATCTGAAGACCGTGTTTAACCCAGTCATCTACTGCTGGAGGATCAGGAAGTTCCGGGAGGCCTGTCTGGAGTTCATGCCCAAGAGCTGTAGGCTGTGTCCCAGGGTGCCGGGCCGGAGCCACAGGAGGGTGAGACCCAGTAACATCTACGTGTGCAGTGAGACCCAGTCGGCTGTGTGACAGTAACATCTACGTGTGCAGTGAGACCCAGTCGGCTGTGTGGAACTAACGGTCACTCTGAGGACACGCCATGGTAACCGTGGAAAGCAGTGGTCACCAACTCTGGTCTTGAAGCTACAGGGTGCTCCACTGGTGTAAAGGACCTGCTATACTCTATACGATTTGTTAAGATATCAACGTTTCAGCAGTATAGACGGCTTGCTGCTGAAACGTTGCAGTCTTTTAACAAATTATTTGCATTGGCGCAATAGTGGTGAGGACAGTACATTCTTGTGTTTTGTCTAAAGTGCCGTAGACACTGGACAGCCATGAACAGAGCCACTCGAAAGTCTTTGTGTGACTGTCTTTATTTCCCTTCTCCTAAAAAAAGACCTGAAGAGAAATGATGTACAAATGGGAACAGTGTTTTCTAATTAACCGTCTCCATGGTGTTTGTATAATTGGCTGAGTACTGTTGGTGATCGTTTACCCAGATGGTTGTTGTATATGTCTAATTATACTGTATGTAAATGAAAACGTTGGATAAAATTGTAAAGAAATGTTGATCAGTATAAAAGTGTTTCTGTGAATGAATAATTGATTAACTGAATGAACTAACAATCCAATTAGCAGGTGTGTTGACGTCATAAACTATGCATATGTAGCCTATAGACTGAGTAGAAATTAAAGATAACAAATGATGTTAAACACAGTTCTAACCGTTGTAAGTTGTCTACATAGACTGTAATAGGCTAGCATTGTACCTTAAACCTAATACTGGAACTAAAATATATGTTGGGCCATGCTGGTTGACAAAGGTAGAGCATGTTGTCGAACACAAACCACGTACAGCCATCCCCTGCCTCTACAATGTCAATACAATGGTTGTGTTGCTGGGATACTAAAGACCTCTATTGGTTGTCGGATGCGGAGTGCATTTATGTGTGGAAGACCCATATCTTCCACAGCAGAACACACAGTCTGTGTTGTAGGTAATGCATCTCCATATGTACCGTGGTTAAACAGTTTACTGAGAGAAGTTCAAATCTAGGGCACACCATGTCAACTCATACACTTTGCGTACGGTGTGATTATCTCAATTCTACTGTTTGAATGAACAAAGAAAGATGTGTACTATGTACACATCGATGCCCAGGTAGAAGTGACCTTTAGACACAGATCTAGCATAAGTTTGCCTTACCCTATCTCATAATAACCTTAGGCAAGACCTAAATATATCACAAAACAGGCTTTAGATCTAAGGGACAGGCAAAGGTTGCTTCATTTTCTCAGCACACTGAGCTGCAAGAACTGACAGAGAAAACATCCCTACAGATCCTTTTTATGCAACATGAAAATAAAGTATGTACATTAAGTGTATCACTGACTTACTTAAAATGAATGATACATAGACATAAGGAGAGGAAGCCATTATAATTGATTGAGACGTAGCCCATTTGAGCCCTGCTTTGATGATGTATCTGATTGATGGGACAGATGAAATACGTCACAACCAGTCGTAGAGGATGCTGGGGCGAGAGGGCAAAGATGGCGCGCTCCACCAACATGGGACGTGAAGGGAAAGACACATCTCAGGATAGAGGCGCTTCTAACGCAGATCTCTTACTACACCCCGAGCTCCTGTCTCAGGAGTTTATCCAGTTGGTTCTGAATGAGGTAAGAGACGAATCAGCTGAATTTCAACAAGGAGAGGGTTGATTTTGCGCTAGTCAGCTAGGTCCCAGCTAGCCTGTCAGCTAGCTAGCCACCGGTAGTTAACGTCAGCCAGCTTGTATTGTAGCCAAAATGGTCCGCTGATTTAGCTAGTTATTTATACCAGCGTCCGAACACTAAAGAGGCCATGCAAACCCAGCATGTTGGAAATATCGTCAGGAAAATATTATTAAACAAGCTTATAAAAATGTGTGAATCGTGGTTTGTTTAGATTCAGGCGTGTTTTAGTTTATTTTTAGTTTTTTGCGCATGCGTCAGGTGAAATAAGGGAGTACCTGGGGTGTATTCATTATTATAAACTGGGTGTTTCAAGCCCTGACTGCTGGCAGCTGTGGTATATCAGACGTATACCATGGGTATGACACAACATTTATTTTTACTGCTCTAATTATGTTGGTAACCAGTTTATAATAGTAATAAGGGTTTGTGGTGTATGGCCAATATACCACGGCTAAGGGCTTTATCCAGGCACTCTGCCTTGTGCATAAGAACAGCCTTTAGCTGTGGTATATTGACCATATGCCACAAACCCCTGAGGTGCCTTATTGCTCCAGAGCACACTGTAGCAAAACGTTTGTCTAGTTCATGAGTGTCAACTGGTGGTTTTATTGAGGCTCTAGCTAACACTTGTTTTGACCCTTGTCCTGGACAGAAAAAGATAACCAGTGGAGACGATGGGAGCCGCGACCAGCTCACGGCTCTCTACCTCCGGCACGTCATCCCCCTCCCGCAGAGAGCGCTGCCAAACAACCGCTGGGGAAAGAGGATGGAGCAGACTCGAGCGCGACAGAGCACAGCCAGCGGACAGTCTCGTAGGTGGGGAGAGGATATGTTTCTCTAAAACGTGAAATCACCAAGGTGTCTGGACCTATCTAAAACATGCCATTTACATAAAAAATAGAGATTTGGTTGTTAAAAAAAATAAAAATACTCTTAACTCTGTTACATTGACAATACAAAAATACCACTGAGTCAGACTTTATTTAAAGGTAAACTCAGCATTCGAACAAGGAGATTTGAAAACCGTACATATTGAAATGAGCGTGATGCAAGACTTTGCTCTGAGTATTTGTGCATGGGTGTGCTTCACGCTGCTACAACATGGGTGTGCTTCACGCTGCTACAACATGGGTGTGCTTCACGCTGCTACAACATGGGTGTGCTTCACGCTGCTACAACATGGGTGTGCTTCACGCTGCTACAACATGGGTGTGCATCACGCTGCTACAACATGGGTGTGCATCACGCTGCTACAACATGGGTGTGCATCACGCTGCTACAACATGGGTGTGCATCACGCTGCTACAACATGGGTGTGCATCACGCTGCTACAACATGGGTGTGCATCACGCTGCTACAACATGGGTGTGCGTCACGCTGCTACAACATGGGTGTGTGTCACGCTGCTACAACATGGGTGTGCGTCACGCTGCTACAACATGGGTGTGCGTCACGCTGCTACAACATGGGTGTGCGTCACGCTGCTACAACATGGGTGTGCGTCACGCTGCTACAACATGGGTGTGCGTCACGCTGCTACAACATGGGTGTGCGTCACGCTGCTACAACATGGGTGTGCGTCACGCTGCTACAGCATGGGTGTGCGTCACGCTGCTACAGCATGGGTGTGCGTCACGCTGCTACAGCATGGGTGTGCGTCACGCTGCTACAGCATGGGTGTGCGTCACGCTGCTACAGCATGGGTGTGCGTCACGCTGCTACAGCATGGGTGTGCGTCACGCTGCTACAGCATGGGTGTGCTTCACGCTGCTACAACATGGTAGCTACTGGACCAACTCTTAGTTGTTGAGGAAATCAGCCTGATATTAAAGAATGTCTCTCTGCAGTTTGATGGCCACAGATACCAAACAAAAAAACATTGATTTCCAAGGATAACAAACCATACAACTCTAGGCACGAGGACTATGCTTCGCAAAACCCCATTTACAGGTGGAACTTTGCAGATAAAGTTTAACAGAGTAAATCTAATGGTGGTGATAGTTTTTTATTTTTTTTTACTGCTTACATTGTTTAAAGTAGTCTTGTGCACAGAGTTGTATGATTTGTTTAACTTTGAAATCAATGTTTTTTTTTGATGGGCATACATTTTGAAGTTGAAAAATCTGAGTCACTGTGGAATTGCCTTACTGTGGAATTGCCTTACTGTGGAATTGCCTTACTGTGGAATTGCCTTACTGTGGAATTGCCTTACTGTGGAATTGCCTTAATCCTACTGTAGCCTCAGTCAGTGTCCTGTTTTGTCTTACAGCTTCAGTGACGACCACAACAGGAAGAGGCCTCTGATCGTGTTCGATGGCAGCTCCTCTAAAAGTGGCCCCGTCAGACTGAAAAAGCCAGAGGGTCAGACCTCGGGGTCTGGCGTTACCGACAGATTCAAGCACCCTCCCTCCATGAACCTCTTCAGCCCCATACGCAAGCTGTCCAGCACCACCCCTACCCCCTCGTCCTCCCACAGCCCAGGAGGCCCCCATAGGAGTCCCACTGTGAATAAGGGTCTGGGGAGCCCCCCCTCCTCCCCCAAGTCAGTTAATCTCAAACGGGAGGCAGACAGCTCGGTATGGAACCTCAGTATCTACTGGTCTATGCAAAATATTTTTCTAAAGATGATTTTCTTGTCACCAACCGTGGTCCTGGATAGCTGCAGGATTTAGTTCCAACCAAAACAATGGATTCAGCTAATGGTATACTTAAGCAATAAGGCCCGAGGAGGTGTGGTATATGGCCAATATACCTTGGCTAAGGGCTGTTCTTCGGCACGATGCAATGTGGAGTGTCTGGATATTGGCCAAATACCACAAACCCCCAAGGTGCCTTATTGCTATTATAAACTGGTTACCAATGTAAATGGAACAGTACAAATGCATTTTTGTATACCCGTGGTATACAATCTGCTTTACCACTGCTTTCATCCAATCAGCATTTAGTGTTCAAACCACCCGGTTTATAAATAATATATTATAATCCAATAAATCTGATTTAGATGAAACAGGTTTTTTACAGTTCCACTGGACCAAATGTTTTCACATTCAGGAGCTCTCCAGAACCAGGGTTGGGGACTGCTTTCATGGGCTATTTGACTGACTTGGAGAGGTTTGGGAATGTGTGATCTGTGAATGTTGTCAGTGATCGTCTCTGTCTCCTCAGGGTGAACTCAAAGAAAAAACAAAGATCCAGAAAGTGACCTGGCCTTGACCCTGGACCGTACCCAGAGACCCACCACTCCACTGTAGAGCAGTGATGAGCCACCTCACACTGGGGCATTCTCTGCCAGAGTCGGGACAATCACAGAACGGGTGGTGACATCCGTCCTCATTCACCTAACTGACCCCAGAACTACTCTCTGACCCTTTACCTGACCCTCAAGTGTCCTTACAGTGAGTACTCTGCTCCTGGGACTTTACTGACTCTTAATGCAGACATGGCACCACAATATTTCTATGTTCATAAGTGTTTTGTGGAATAAGCAGTTTAACCCTCAATTCTGCTCTATGCATTATAATTCTGTGATGTGACCTACCTGAAATCCTCTTAGAACAGTTAGAGTTCATCCTTCCAGGGCTGTTAGAGCTCGAGTTGAGGAGGTTGATGGTGTTTAACTTGATAGGAGAACTTTGGGTCTACAATGCTAAGTTGTTATGCATCTTCATACGTCTGTGTGGCCGTACCATATCCACAGTGGGGCACGATGGGTAAGGGATTTCTCTGCGTTTTGATACTGATTTAATTGGAATCCTCATTAGGAGGAACATTGCCACTGGCCGCCCCACCCCCGTTATTGTTGCCGTGGCGAGGTGCATCGTAATTGTAAAACTCATTGCAGTACATATAGCGCGTGCAATGATGTCGGGCGGGGGGGCAGTGTTTTGTTGTTTCCAGGAACTTTGTTTCGGTTTTTCACAATTGAAGGATTCCAGCTGTATTGTATTGGTACTGTGACACTTGCATTTGTAATGGGATGTTTAGCTAGTGTGCCTTGCCTTGAGTGGGGGTGCATTTGAATTAAATGGAAGTGAACCACCAGATGGTGCCAGAGACTCAGTCCTGCATGATTTGCAAGCGCCTGAGAAAGACTTTGCTCCTGGTCTAGGATCAGATTAGCCAACCTTGAATCCTACTCTTTACCATTAAGGCATCAAAGCATACCTGACCCAGGACCAGCAGTTAGGGGCAACTTGTACCAACTCAAAGGCATTGTAAAAGATTTTCCCCAAATGTATTTAGCCGCCTGTACGTTCCTATAATGTAGATGTATAGAGGGAAGTGCCCATCAACTGCCCCTTGTTGGACTCCATCCTCTAACTGCCACCGCAGCTAAAGAAAACCCTAGAGGAAAGACTTAACTTCATGTCACTTCCTTAGTCATACAAGGTGTACAGCAGTTGGTGCATTTTTTATACGTCTTTATTTGGACTTCAGACACTGACTTCCTGTCAGAGCCCTTGTGACTGATAAGAGACATGTCTGTTGGCTCTCACCTTAATAGGCATAGGCATCATCGTTACCAAGCATTTGCACCAGTGTCACTCAAATGTATACGTGTTGGGGGTGATAATAAACAGAGTTTAAAAACCAAACTGTCATTATTTACACTTTGGTTCATGTATTTTTTTATTTTAGTTGTAGCTTTTGTTTTATTTCCATCTGAATAACATTACAAACTTTGCACCAGTGTAAATGCCTGGTAAACCTGTTTGAGTTAGTTCACATTTTCGCAACTTTGGGACTTATGCTCCCTCATACACACCAGTAGATAGCCTTTAAAATCTTAAAGGTATTTGGCACCCAAATTACACAATGACTGCAATAATTGTGTAGTTCAGGGGAAATATTCCTTTCAATACATAAACTCTGAATATATGACTCTTTATAATTATGACAGACATTCATGTGTAAAACCTCTAACTATGTGATGTATTAAGCCAGGGCATGCAGAAAGCAACATTTGCTGTTGCACTCCAAAAAACATTGTCATGTATATTTTTGAACTCATATAGTGTATATGGGGTTAGTAGCCTAATAACGAGTGTGTTCCTTTGCCCAGGTGTTGCTGATGCATGCAAGATCTTGCAACGCCCGGATAGGTATTTTACGTATTAGCAAACCACATGATGTTAAGGCAATCTGATGCCGGACTGCCCAGTCGATGACGTGGCACCCAATCATTGGTTGATGCATGCGACGTCTGAGAAGGGGAACGCGACCAGTATCTTGTGTTCATATGTCATATATATATATATACACAGTTGAAGTCGGAAGTTTACATCCACTTAGGTTGGAGTCATTAAAACTCATTTTTCAACCTCTCCACAAATTTCTTGACAACAAACTATAGTTTTGGCAAGTCGGTTAGGACATCTACTTTTTTACATTTTTCCAACAGTTGACAGATTATTTCACTTACAATTCACTGTATTACAATTCCAGTAGGTCAGAAGTTTACAGACACGAAGTTGACTGTGCCTTAAACAGCTTGGAAAATTCCAGAAAATGATGTCATGGCTTTAGAAGATTCTGATAGGCTAATTGACATCATTTGAGTCAATTGGATGTGTACCTGTAGATGTATTTCAAGGCCTACCTTCAAACTCAGTGCCTCTTTGCTTGACATCATGGGAAAATCAAAAGAAATCAGCCAACACCTCAGAATCTTTTTAGTCTGGTTCATCCTTGGGAGACATTTCCAAATGCCTGAAGGTACCACGTTCATCTGTACAAACAATAGTACGCAAGTATAAACACCATGGGACCACGCAGTCGTCATACTGCTCAGGAAGGAGGCGCGTTCTTTCTCCTAGAGATGAACGTACTTTGGTGTGAAAAGTGCAAATCAATCCAAGAACAACAGCAAAGGACCTTGTGAAGATGCTGGAGGAAACAGGTACAAAAGTATCTATATCCACATTAAAACAAGTCCTATATCGACATAACCTGAAAGGCCGCTCAGCAAGGAAGAAGCCACTGCTCCAAAACTGCCGTAAAAATGCCAGACTACGGTTTGCAACTGCACATGGGGACAAAGATCGTAATTTTTGGAGAAATGTCTTCTGGTCTGATGAAACAAAAATATACCTGTTTGGCCATAATGACCATTGTTATGTTTCGAGGAAAAGGGGGAGGCTTGCAAACCGAAAAACACCATCCCAACCGTGAAGCATGGGGGTGGCAGCTTAGCTGCAGGATGGAGGGACTGATGTCCTTCCCAAAATAGATGGCATCATGAGGTAGGGAAATTATGTGGATATATTGATATATACATCTCAAGACATCAGTCAGGAAGTTAAAGCTTGGTCGCAAATGGGTCTTCCAAATGTACAATGTTCCCAAGAATACTTCCAAAATTGAGGTAAAATGGCTTAAGGACAACAAAGTCAAGATATTGGAGTGGCAGAACTGAATTTGTGGGCAGAACTGAAAAAGCGTGTGAGAGCAAGGAGGCCTACAAACCTGACTCAGTTACACCAGCTCTGTCAGGAGGAATGGGCCAAAATTAACCCAACTTACTGTGGGAAGCTTGTGGAAGGCTACCCAAAACGTTTGACCCAAGTTAAACAATTTAAAGGCAATGCTACCAAATACTAATTGAGTGTATGTGAACTTCTGACCCACTGGGAATGTGATGAAAGAAATAAAATCTGAAATGAAAATTTAAAATAAAGTGGTGAACCTAACTGACCTAAGACAGGGAATCTTTACTAGGATATAAATGTCAGGAATTGTAAAAAACTGAGTTTAAATGTATTAGGCTAAGATGTATGTAAACTTCCGACTTCAACTGTATATATATATATATATATATATATATATACACAATGATACTCAGTTGTGCTCTGATAGGTCGTTGTTACTTCCTGGTTGTTTCGTTAATTTCCAATCAGACGTGTCGGCCACTCGCTGCCTGCCAGATGTCAGATGTCTTTGCCACACTCGGGGCACAGGATGTCGTCACGCTCGGTGAGGAAACCCCGGCCCACCAGGGAGACAGAGCACTTCTTACAGTTGAAGCAGTCGTTGTGCCACTGGCGCTCTTCAAACGAGATGTACTTACTGCCACCCAGACCTAAGAGAACGGGGAGAGATGAACACATGCTGTTATCAAAAGGTGAAGGATGTCTCTGCATCCTAAAACATAAATGAAGGAAACCATAGAGCAGTTATACTGTATCTTGCTTTCTCCATTTCCACAGATCAGTGATTGGGGAAGGAGGAAAGGTGGAGAACTTTAGTAAGGATTCAAACAGGGCCACAGTGTACAGAGTGATGGGGTGAGTAAGTGACTGACTTCCTGATTTACAAGTTAGGACTGATTTAAAAGTGGCTATCTAACTGGCTGACTGACTCATTCTGTTAGAGACGGGTATACAATTTCCTTGCAGGTCTGCACAGATGATCGGATCCTTCTGTCATGTTCCCTTTAGTTCCTGATACACTAAGCACTGTTCCACGTGTTGTAAAGATCTGATCATCAGTGCGTGAGCAGAAAATGTGTATCTGCAACACACCCAGATGGATAGATAGTTTACCGCTGATGGGGGTGGTGCAGGAAGCACACTTCTTGGCATACAGGTTGCAGAAACAGTTGAGGCAGTAGGCAAAGTCGTCACGGGAGGTGAAGCGTTGGCCAGACAGCTGCTGCTTGCAGCCGGTGCACAGGAAGCAGTCCTTATGCCAGGGCTGGTCGCGATAGGTCACCCCGCCAGTAGTGATGGGCTATTATAGAGAGAGAGTTAGGTCAAATGTGACTGCACACAAATAAGCACATACACACCAACCAAGTGCTACACACCAGGCACCAACAGATACCAGATTTTAGCGGTTAAGCGATCCATTCAATAAATTGCCACGTGAATGGATATTGAGGACATTTGTGGACATATAAAGTACTAATCGTTCTTGCTCTATTCTAGCTTGCCAGATTCACAGCCAGTCTTTCAGTAGTTGTAGAAAGAGCCCTGTTTTCTATCTCTCTGATGTATACGCCACTTTAGAGGACAGAAAAAGTGAGGAAGAGATACTACAGTATTTACACTTAATATTATGACCTTAAACCTACCTTCTTGCAGTGCACACACTGCATGGCAAACTGTTTCTCGTAGCAGGGCACACAGAAGTTGTGGTTCTCCTTGGGGATGAAGCTCTTGGTGCCGATGGGCTGCTGGCAACGCTGGCAGGTGAAGCAGGTCTCATGCCAGCTGTTACCCTTATGCTCCATCTTCCTGGAGCCTGAATGAAGGGGAGGGAGAGAGAGGGAGGGAGGGGAAAGTGGAGGGATGGATGGGTAGGTAAAGGAATTAAGAAGTATAGAGAATGGAGAGTGCGAAAGAGGACACACATGCTACTCAGTCCTTGGGTTACACACAGTCCCTCACTGTCTGCCCCCTCAGAGCTGCTCTCTAAAATACTTCCTGGGTTTTAAAAAATTAATTAAATTCAAATTTTATTGGTCACATACACATGTTTTACAGATGTTAATGCGAGTATAGCAAAATGCTTATGCTTCTAGTTCCGATAGTGCAGTAATATCTAACAAGTCCTAAAGGCCCTAAACGATATCAGAATCACCATTGATAAGAGACAATACTGTGCAGCTGTATTCATTAAAGTGACTAGTGATCCATTTATTAAAGTGTCCAGTGATTGGGTCTCAATGTAGGTAGCAGCTTCTCTGAGTTAGTGATTGCTGTTTAGCAGTCTGATGGCCTTGAGATAGAATCTGTTTTTCAATCTCTCGGTCTTTGTATACAAACACAGTGGGTACAGAGGGGCATTGTTGTGTTCAAGGAAGTCTGGAGCAAATGTATTCAGTATCTACAGTACATTCAGTGTTTCTGCTCTGCTGCACCCCAGACCTCACCAGAGTAGAGTTACACTGACTGTCTGTCTGTTTGTCTGAGAGAAGCACCATCCCAAGGAATTATGGAAATTATGATATTTAAAGACATATATTAGTTAGAATCATCCAAAACGTTCTACTACCACCACTACTACTACTGGTACTACTGGTACTACTACTGGTACTACTGGCACTACTACTACTACTGGTACTACTACTACTGGTACTACTACTACTGACACTAATACTACTGCCACTACTACTACTGGTATTGGTACTACTACTACTACTACTACTGGTACTACGACTACTGGTACTACGATTTCTGCTACTACTACTGGTACTACTACTACTACTACTGGTACTGGCACGACTACTACTGGTACTACTATGACTACTACTGGTATTGGTATTACTACTACTGGTACTACTACTACTACTACTACTACTGGTATTGGTACTACTACTACTACTGGTATTGGTACTACTACTACTACTGGTATTGGTACTACTACTACTACTGGTATTGGTACTACTACTACTACTGGTATTGGTACTACTACTACTACTGGTATTGGTACTACTACTACTACTGGTATTGGTACTACTACTACTACTGGTATTGGTACTACTACTACTACTACTGGTATTGGTACTACTACTACTACTGGTATTGGTACTACTACTACTACTGGTATTGGTACTACTACTACTACTACTACTGGTATTGGTACTACTACTACTACTGGTATTGGTACTACTACTACTACTGGTATTGGTACTACTACTACTACTGGTATTGGTACTACTACTACTACTGGTATTGGTACTACTACTACTACTGGTATTGGTACTACTACTACTACTGGTATTGGTACTACTACTACTACTGGTATTGGTACTACTACTACTACTGGTATTGGTACTACTACTACTACTGGTATTGGTACTACTACTACTACTGGTATTGGTACTACTACTACTACTGGTATTGGTACTACTACTACTACTGGTATTGGTACTACTACTACTACTGGTATTGGTACTACTACTACTACTACTGGTATTGGTACTACTACTACTACTGGTATTGGTACTACTACTACTACTGGTATTGGTACTACTACTACTACTGGTATTGGTACTACTACTACTACTGGTATTGGTACTACTACTACTACTGGTATTGGTACTACTACTACTACTGGTATTGGTACTACTACTACTACTGGTATTGGTACTACTACTACTACTGGTATTGGTACTACTACTACTACTGGTATTGGTGCTACTACTACTACTGGTATTGGTACTACTACTACTACTGGTATTGGTACTACTACTACTACTGGTATTGGTACTACTACTACTACTGGTATTGGTACTACTACTACTACTGGTATTGGTACTACTACTACTACTGGTATTGGTACTACTACTACTACTGGTATTGGTACTACTACTACTACTGGTATTGGTACTACTACTACTACTACTACTGGTACTACTACTACTGGTACTACTACGACTACTGGTACTACGATTTCTGCTACTACTACTGGTACTACTACTACTACTACTGGTACTGGCACTACTACTACTGGTACTACTATGACTACTACTGGTATTGCTATTACTAATACTGGTACTATGACTACTACTGGTACTGGTACTACTACGACTACTACTGGTATTGGTACTACTGTTACTACTACTGGCACTACTACTACTGGCACTACTACTACTACTGGTACTGGTACTACTACTACTATTACTACTACTGGTACTACTACTACTACTGCTGGCACTACTACTACTAATACTTGTACTGGTACTACTAATCCTGGTACTGCTACTGGTACTACTACTACTACTACTACTACTACTATTACTGGTACTGGTACTACTACGCCTACTGGCACTACTGGCACTACTACTACTACTGGTACTGGTACTACCACTACTGGTACTACTACGCCTACTGGCTCTACTACTACTAATACTGGTACTGGTACTTCTAATTCTGGTACTACTACCACTACTACTGGTACTACTGGTACTACTACTAATACTGGTACTGGTACTACTAATCCTGGTTCTACTACTGCTACTGGTACTACTACTACTACTGGTACTGGTACTACTACGCCTATTGGTACTACTGGCAGTACTACTACTGCTACTGGTACTACTAATACTACTACTACTGGTACTACTACGCCTACTGGCACTACTACTACTAATACTGGTACTGGTACTACTAATTCTGTTACTATTACTACTACTACTGGTACTACTACTACTGGCACTACTACTGGCACTACTACTACTACTACTGGCACTACTACTACTACTGTTACTACTACTACTGGCACTACTACTACTACTACTACTACTACTACTACTACTGGCACTACTACTACTACTACTACTGGCACTACTACTACTACTACTACCACTACTGGCACTACTACTACTACTACTACTACTGGCACTACTACTACTGGCACTACTACTACTACTACTACTACTGACACTGCTACTACTGCTGGTACTGGTACTACTACTACTACTACTACTACGGGTACGACTACTACTGGTATTACTACCACTGCTGGTGCTGGTACTACTACTACTACTGGTACTACTACTTCTATTTTTACTGGTACTACTGCTACTACTCAAACAAATCAACTCAAAATGTCAGGTCTGTAAATAACGTAACTTCCTGAAGATTCATGGGAAGCTGTGTTTGTTGGTATTTCATTTTTTTTTTATAAGGGCAGATCTAAATTGTGTTTGCAACCATTATGGAGGTTTGTGTACGTTGTGATAGTCCAAGATTAGTCTGTGTACATGCCTGTGTGCACGTCCGTGTGTGCATGCCCATGTGCATGCAAATGCCTGTGTGTGTGTGTGTTTACTATATGTAGATTAGATGAATGTAGGTTCTCACCAGGCATGATGGTCTTCTTGCACTCGTGGCACTTGGAGGAGTACTCATTGGAGTAGCACTCAGTGCAGAGCAGCTGGTCATCCTTGGTGGAGAAGGGCTTGTCCACCAGAGAGCGTTTACACTGGAAGCACTGGAAACACTCCTCGTGCCAGTGGCGGTCCTTGTAGGAAAGGTCCTACGGAGGCATCAGAGGGACAATTTCAGTCTTTATATCAGACAGCATGCTTTGACAATGTTCTTGGATGGAAGGTAAACAAAATGAGAGACAGTGCTAGTGGTTCATCCCTATTTGTATGTGTCATGCAATGCATACGTGTGTGTGTGTGTGTGTGTTCCTACCCTGGTGTACGTGTGTGTGTTCCTACCCTGGTGTACGTGTGTGTGTGCCTGTTCCTACCCTGGTGTACGTGTGTGTGTGTGTGTTCCTACCCTGGTGTACGTGTGTGTGTGTGTGTGTTCCTACCCTGGTGTACGTGTGTGTGTGTTCCTACCCTGGTGTTGCAGCCGATGGGTTTCTTGCAGTCCTCACAGGTGTTTGAGTACAGGCTCTCGTAGCATTTGACACAGTATGGGTTTTCCTCTCTCAGGACGTATTTCTTCCCGAACAGGGATTCCTTACAGTAGTGGCAGTCATAGCGCTCCGTCATCTTTGCACCGGGAATCCCAACTGAGGCAAGGGGAGAGAGAGAGTTTGAAAATATTATTTGTCCTACTACTGTATAACCCATAACAGCTATGTCTAAGCCAGGGGGGCCTTACTTTTTCAATAAAAATATCTGATAAAAAATCAGTGGGCCTTACTACCCATACGAACACATTGAATAACATATTCACTACATGGATCAACAGACAGTCTACATGAAATCAGTGGGCCTTACTACCCATACGAACACATTGAACAACATATTCACTACATGGATCAACAGACAGTCTACATGAAATCAGTGGGCCTTACTACCCATACGAACACATTGAATAACATATTCACTACATGGAACAACAGACAGTCTACATGAAATCAAAGTGGGCCTTACTACCCATACGAACACATTGAATAACATATTCACTACATGGAACAACAGACAGTCTACATGAAATCAAAGTGGGCCTTACTACCCATACGAACACATTGAACAACATATTTACTACATGGAACAACAGACAGTCCCCCAAAACATCTAAAGAGAGTTTGTTCTGAAGTGTCTGTCCTATATTTGAGAGAGAGAATAAAGATCAGGATATATATATATATATATATTATATCCTCCTTATTTTTGGCACTAAACCATCTCCATAAATACTTCCATAATTATTTTCAACTGGTACCGGGGGACCTTCAGACAAGTATTGTGAGGCCTGTGGAAAACCTAGAGCAAAACGGTAACAGACACATCTCAACATCACCTGTTCAGAGGAGACTGTGTGAATCAGGCATTCATGGTTGAATTGCTGCAAAGAAACCACTACTAAAGGACACCAATAAGAAGAAGAGACTTGCTTGGGCTGATGAGTCCAAATTTGAGATTTTTGGTTCCAACCCCTGTGTCTTTGTGAAACGCAGAGTAGGTGAACAGATGATCTCTGCATGTGTGGTTCCCACCATGAAGCATGGAGGAGGAGGTGGGATGGTGTGGGGGTGCTTTGCTGGTGACACTGTCTGTGATTTATTTACAATTCAAGACACACTTAACCAGCATGGCTACCACAGCAGTCTGCAGCGATACACCATCCCATCTGGTTTGCGCTTAGTGGGACTATCATTTGTTGTTCTCAGGACAAGGACCCAACACACCTCCAGGCTGTGTGAGGGCTATTTGACCAAGAAGGAGAGTAATGGAGTGCTGCATCAGATGACATGGCCTCGACAATCAGCCAACCTCAACCCAATTGAGTTGGACCGCAGAGTGAAGGAAAAGCAGCCAACAAGTGCTCAGCATATGTGGGAACTCCTTCAAGCCTGTTGGAAAACCATTCCAAGTGAAGCTGATTTGAGAGAATGCCAAGAGTGTGCCAAACTGTCATCAAGGCAAAGGGTGGTTACTTTGAAAAATCTCAAATGTAAAATATATTTTGATTTGTTTAACACTTTTTTGGTTACTACGTGATTCCATATGTAATATTTTATAGTTGTGATGTCTTCACTATTATTCTATAATGTAGAAAATACTGTCCAAACTTTTGACTAGTACTGCATGTGTTCTATATTCGTGTGTAGCCCAAACTGTTGGGACGCTACAGACAGAAGTTGGCAGATCGGCTGTACCAACCTCAGACGAGTACCAAGACTCTTATGTTGTGAGAGTCTCATCTTTCCATAGAGGGGACGTTAGGACACTACGGACAATTTTGTAAGAAGAGTGATTTTCGGGATGTCTCATGGTCTGATGAACACCGCTTTAGATGCGGAAGTGCAACATCAGAGGATGAGGTGAATTGAGATGCATCCAATGCAAAGAAAATATCTCTAGTTGAACAGATATCTCTGGTTTAACAGATCTCTAGTTTAACAGATATCTCTGGTTTAACAGATCTCTAGTTTAACAGATATCTCTGGTTTAACAGATATCTCTAGTTTAACAGATATCTCTGGTTTAACAGATATCTCTAGTTTAACAGATATCTCTGGTTTAACAGATCTCTAGTTTCAGATATCTCTAGTTTAACAGATATCTCTAGTTTAACAGATATCTCTGGTTTAACAGATATCTCTAGTTTATCAGATATCTCTAGTTTATCAGATATCTCTAGTTTATCAGATATCTCTAGTTTAACAGATATCTCTAGTTTAAACTGTCAGATTTTTATGGGGTTTTATGGGATATTTTAATTATGATAATTGATTTCTATGGGATATTTTAATTATGCTAATTGAATTTCCGCGGGCATCGACTCTAGGGGGATAAATGGCTCATTCAAGTTATGGTCAAGAACCTTGATCCATGACCTGCATACTTTTGTAAGTAGGTTTTTAAGAGTCCAACGAGATGAACAGAAGCCAGCTTGTAAAAGTCAAGTGTGTCTGTTGGCCTTCTCTGTGTCAGTGTTTTATACAGAGATATCCGCTTCCTGACATTGAGTAGGAACAGAGAGGATACATCCTTCTCACAATCAGTCTGTTATAGTAAATGAGAACTGGATCTCAATTCACTTGCCTGTCACTGCATGAATATAATATCCACAACGGGCATTTCAAATTCAAGCAAAGTGGAGGCAATGCAATATAGCACAATAGAGATCACTTGACAAGACATTGAGGAAATCCCAATACACATCTGCCTGTCATCTTTTGAGCCAGTGTTATATTGCCGACAGTTGTAGGATCAAGTTGTACTTTTGTGTACAGTATGTCTCTCTAGAGGGTTTAGTCTTTGACCTCTGTGTGTCAGTCTTTTGTCTCTGTTGGTGTGACAGCTGCAGGGTGACAGATGAGAGGAACATTATTAATAGCTCTATCTATCAATCGTACTTAGAGAGAGACAGGGGACCTTCGCCCCTGCGCATACCAACACTCACTATGTCACCATGCAGTCAGTCATCCATCACCTCACCTCCGGCTGTCAGCATCACAACGCACCACAACACAGCTCAGACTCCCACAGTGTGTGTGACACGGCACACTGGAAAAATGTCTACTCACGCTTTGCAGCTGCCAGCAGTCCAGCCCCTGATAAACCTCTGGTTATCCCTCTCTGTGTTTGGCCTGTCACTCTGCTGACCTGTGTGTGTGTGTGTGTGTTTGTACGCGTGTGTGTTTGTACGCGTGTGTGGCCGGCTGCCTCTGGAAGTCCCCAGTGTCCCAAGCACACAACGCTGCATACCTCTCTCCTCTACACTTCTCACCACTTTCCTCTCGCTCTCATTCTTCTCTCTCTCTTTCTCTCTCTCTCGTTCTGACCTACTCCCCTCTTGCCCACTGATTCCACTGTCATGGTTTGACCATATAAGGAGGCAAAGGAAAAACAGGAGAACTTAAGAATGTCCCCCCTCACTTTCTTAAATTCCTTCTCTCTTTCCCTCGTATTCTTATTCACCCTCTCATCTCTCGCTAGATCTCTCTTCTTCCCTTTCTCCCTGTCCCCAACCCCCTCTCTCCCTGTCCCCAACCCCCTCTCTCCCTGTCCCCAACCCCCTCTCTCTCTGTCCCCAACCCCCTCTCTTCCTGTCCCCAACCCCCTCTCTCTCTGTATTTGCTTTCCCTTGTTTTTCCAACCCGATACTGTCTATTTTTCTGTTTGCATTTCCTCATTACCTCGTTCGGTCCCCCTTTCTCTGGACTAAATCCCCTGTAATATCATGGTATGTTCTTCATGTATTACAGCCTTTGTGTATGAGATCCTCAGATATACCACTTCTTACTCAAGAATAGGGGTCCAAACAAGAATCGAAACTAAGACTGCATATGTTAAAGGGCTAGAGAAGGGTCTTGGTACTGGTCCAAATTAGATTGAAACAGGAAGTCAGAGGAATTTTCTGTTCTCTGTCTTCAAGTTTAAAGAGGAATAGATTTACTATCCTATCTACCGATAATAATGACTCTCCCTCTAATCCCTTTTCCCAGTTTTTCCATCGCTGTTGCTCTTCCTCTCCTCTACTTCCATCCATCCATCCATCCATCCATCCTCTCTCGTTCTCTCTCGTTGTCTGGCTGTCTCTCTCTCTAACTCACTTAAATCAGGGTTCATCTTGGTCCTAAAATAAAAGAGAAACTGAGCCCTAATAAAATCTGCAGCTATTTAAACAGTGGACAGCTGTTGGAGACGGGGCTCTGTGTTCTCTTCGATGTCACCCATACCAGCGAAGCTAATGACAGGCACCAACCACCTGACTAATACACACACACACACACACACGCGTGCGCAGAATGAACACCTCAATGTGGAGGAATAGAGGGTATTTCTTAACTTTTGTCAGACATGTACAGTACTTTGCTTCTACTTGTAATACAAGTGTCATACAATGTAAGTACAAGTGTGCTGAACTCCTGGGAAGTACATGCTGTGTCATGGTTCGACCCTTGGCTCTGAGGTATGATGAAATGCAGGTTTTGTCTAGTGAGGCAATGATTTTCTGAGTGGATGATTGAATCGAGTATTTTTCTGTCAATGATTGGATCATATGTCTGTGATGGGATTGAGTGCTGTCTGTGCTGTTGTCACATGTGTGGGTTTGCCGTAATTGTGTTATGCAATGCTGGAGAACCCATCTGAATCTCACACACGCGCACACAAACACACTCAATTATGAAGATTTCTTATGACTTTCACAAACCTGAGCAGTTAAACTCTCATTACGCTATCACCTTAAGTTAAAATGTCTTTTGTTTTTCACTATCATAATTAAACCTGTAATTAAATTGACTTGAGATAAGTTTAATATATTTACTGAGCAAGACAAAGATCCCACATCCATCCTCTCAACACCACAACCCTCCCTCCTCACCCATCCATCCTCTCTCCTCCCCTCAATACCACAACCCTCCCTCCTCACCCATCCATCCCCTCAATACCACAACCCTCCCTCCTCACCCATCCATCCTCTCTCCTCCCCTCAACACCACAACCCTCCCTCCTCACCCATCCATCCTCTCTCCTCCCCTCAACACCACAACCCTCTCTCCTCACCCATCCATCCTCTCAACACCATAACCCTCCCTCCTCACCCATCCATCCTCTCTCCTCCCCTCAACACCACAACCCTCCCTCCTCACCCATCCATCCTCTCTCCTCCCCTCAACACCACAACCCTCCCTCCTCACCCATCCATCCTCTCTCCTCCCCTCAACACCACAACCCTCCCTCCTCACCCATCCATCCTCTCTCCTCCCCTCAACACCACAACCCTCCCTCCTCACCCATTCATCCTCTCTCCTCCCTTCAACACCATAACCCTCCATCCTCACCCATCCATCCTCTCCCCTCCCCTCAACACCACAACCCTCCCTCCTCACCCATCCATCCTCTCTCCTCCCCTCAACACCACAACCCTCCCTCCTCACCCATCCATCCTCTCCCCTCCCCTCAACACCACAACCCTCCCTCCTCACCCATCCATCCTCTCTCCTCCCCTCAACACCATAACCCTCCATCCTCACCCATCCATCCTCTCCCCTCCCCTCAACACCACAACCCTCCCTCCTCACCCATCCATCCTCTCAACACCATAACCCTCCCTCCTCACCCATCCATCCTCTCTCCTCCCCTCAACACCACAACCCTCCCTCCTCACCCATCCATCCTCTCTCCTCCCCTCAACACCACAACCCTCCCTCCTCCCCCATCCATCCTCTCTCCTCCCCTCCACACCACAACCCTCCCTCCTCACCCATCCATCCTCTCTCCTCCCCTCAACACCACAACCCTCCCTCCTCACCCATCCATCCTCTCTCCTCCCCTCCCCTCAACACCATAACCCTCCATCCTCACCCATCCATCCTCTCTCCTCCCCTCCCCTCAACACCATAACCCTCCATCCTCACCCATCCATCCTCTCCCCTCCCCTCAACACCACAACCCTCCCTCCTCACTCATCCATCCTCTCTCCTCCCCTCAACACCACAACCCTGCTTCCTCACCCATCCATCCTCTCTCCTCCCCTCAACACCATAACCCTCTCTCCTCACCCATCCATCCTCTCTCCTCCCCTCAACACCACAACCCTGCTTCCTCACCTGTCATCTCCTCTCCCTTCCCGTCCCCTCAACACCACAACCCTCCCTCCTCACCCATCCATCCTCTCTCCTCCCCTCAACACCATAACCCTCTCTCCTCACCCAGCCATCCTCTCTTCTCCCCTCAACACCACAACCCTCCCTCCTCACCTGTCATCTCCTCTCTCCTCCCTTCTTTTCCACTACAAATCGGCCACCTCCCAATTTACCCCTGGAGTACCCACACCTGACCTCTGCTCTCTCTCTCAGCAGGGCATCCATCTCACTCAGTTGGAGGCTTGAGCCACAATGGTGGGAGTGGCCCACAGTGACACAAGTCTCTAATGATAGCCAGTACCCTCAGAGGAAACTGGAATGCTTTTAAGAGCCACAATAGAGGGGCTAGACAGGTGCTCAAAATAGCTCAATGTTTCAACGACAAACTACTACAGAAATGCACCATCCCTCAAACATACAGGCCTCATATTTAGCATACCCAATGAGCTGAGTGAGCACTTTTGGGACTATTCCATTGGATACATCCAGCCAGGACAGCACTGAACGCTATCTCTTAGTCTAAAGGGGTGGAACTCTGTTTCCCCAAATGTACCCCCCTTCGTCCATACCACTACCCACTCCTAACCATAACTATAGGGTATAGATCATTGGCAGAAAGGCACAGAGCATATTAGACCCTGTCTGTCTGCCCTGTCTGTCTGCCCTGTCTGTCTGTCAGCCATGTCTGTCAGCACAGTATCCAGGCACACTGATAACACCTACACTTATCCTCTTGCATTAGATATTACAGCATAGCATAGACAGGCTCTGCCACGCACACACGCACACGCACACATTCACACACACATGCATACATTGACTGATGGATCTTGTATCTGCATTGTGACAATGTAAATCTGCTGAAATTATTACCTTGCCTTGCTAAATAATAGCATTTAAAACAAAGTCCTCTACATCCAAAATAATTTCCTCTCCAAGGCACAGTGAATGTAGGACAGTAGGGTCAGGCTTTTCGAGGACACAGAAACACATCTTTAAGATACCTAGTTTGATCATGCATGTAATCTGTATCATAGAGAAGTAGTTGATACTGACTGAAGCTCAACTGATTACCTCTAATTCAAAGTGACAGTGGCACATTTCTTTAACAAAATAAATCTATCAAGCTAAAGTTGAGTTAGTCAGTGGAGAAATTAGGTCAAATGTCACGCATCAAAGCCGAAGTTCAATCATAGTGTTCAAGGCCTGAATAACCGTAATCAGAGAGAGAGAGTTGTGGAGATTTAGGAGGAGGTTGGGAGTTATTGTTTGAGCTGATTGGAGGGTGATTGTTTCAGGTGGTAGAGAAGAAGAGGTAATCAGATGGATGAATGGTGGAAAGATAGAAAGAAAGAGAACATGATTAAGTAGAGGGATAAGAGCTCAGGTGGAGAGAGGGAATGGGTGTGTGAGAGGATGAGTGGAATTAAAAGTTTATGTCCCAGAAAAGGAGAAAGAAGAGGAGTGAAGAAGGGATGGATGGGTAGAGGAGTGGACAGTGCTGAGTCCTACCTTTCTGTCTGTGGAGGGTGTGTGTCTGTGAGGAGTCTGCTCAGACTGAGACCGGTGAACAGAGGGCGAGCTGTAGTCACTCCTGATTGGATTACCCCACCCATAGACAACTAATTGTGGAGCGGGTGAGGAGGGGGTTGGGGGGTGAGGGGGGGGGGGGGGGGGGTTGAAATGGGCTATAAATACAATGGCCCTACAGAGATAAAACCCTCTCTCTCTCTCGACATACACACACACACTGTCACTCTGCCACACCAACTGCCCTTTGGCCTTGTAAGGCATTGCATTGTAGTTCACTAACCACACACAACTACTAACTACGCTAATTTCTGTGTCTGTAGACCCCTCTCTCTCCCTGTAGACCCCTCTCTCTCCCTGTAGACCCCTCTCTCTCCCTGTAGACCCTCTCTCTCCCTGTAGACCCTCTCTCTCCCTGTGTAGACCCCTCTCTCTCCCTGTAGACCCTCTCTCTCCCTGTAGACCCTCTCTCTCCCTGTAGACCCCTCTCCCTGTAGACCCCTCTCTCTCCCTGTAGACCCCTCTCTCTCCCTGTAGACCCCTCTCTCTCCCTGTAGACCCCTCTCTCTCCCTGTAGACCCTCTCTCTCCCTGTAGACCCTCTCTCTCCCTGTGTAGACCCCTCTCTCTCCCTGTAGACCCCTCTCTCTCCCTGTAGACCCCTCTCTCTCTGTGTAGACCCTCTCTCTCCCTGTAGACCCCTCTCTCTCCCTGTAGACCCCTCTCTCTCCCTGTAGACCCCTCTCTCTCCCTGTAGACCCCTCTCTCTCCCTGTAGACCCCCCTCTCTCTCTGTGTAGACCCCTCTCTCTCTATGTGTAGACCCCTCTCTCTCTCCCTGTAGACCCCTCTCTCTCTCTGTGTAGACCCCTCTCTATCCCTGTAGACCCCTCTCTCTCTTTGTAGACCCCTCTCTCTCCCTGTAGACCCCTTTCTTCTCCCTGTAGACCCTCTCTCTCCCTGTAGACCCCTCTCTCTCCCTGTAGACCCCTCTCTCTCCCTGTAGACCCCTCTCCATCCCTCCCTCAATCCATCCCTTTTCCCTGCCTCAATCTAATCCCAACATCCTTTCATCCCTCCACTAACTCTGTATCCCATTTTTCACAGAGAGGAAAGCCAGGAACAACACATCTCCCAGGATTGTTCCAGAATCCCAGTTCACAGACCTTCCTCCATTTTTGTTAGTTTGTGTTGTCTTCACAAAGAACAATCCTGTCATGAGACATTTTTTATTCGTTTTGAGCCCAGATTGCAACAGTACAGTCATTTAAACAGTTTAATCATTTAAACAGTTTAGTCTTTCTTCTAATGTTGTATGATTTACTACCTACACACACACTTGTACTGTTGTGTACCCCATTACATTATGGCTCTTTGACGTGATGCTAAGATGGAAAGTATGCCGTGAGTTAAATGTTATAGAGCACTGTCCTCCGCTGAGATAGCTTTCAGAGAATCTCTCTATGTCCTACCCTGTCTCTCCCTATCCATCCATCTCGATCATCCTCTCTCACATTTCCTGCCTCTCTCTCTCTCTCTCTCTCTCTCTCTCTCTCTCTCGCTCTCTCATATGATGATGATGATGATGATAGCAGGTTTTCCTGGTCACTGTCCAGAAGGGAAGGAATGGGATCCCCTTGTGTGACTCAAGTGCTATATTTGTAAACTACTTGTGATGTTAATCAACAGGAGGTGTGTGTGTGTGTGTGTGTGTTGATTATGGCCAACAGTATCCCTGATTGACCGTGGGAGCGTATCGGGGAGGTAATGTGGTGTGTGATCAAATTTGATTTGTCACATGTGCTGAATACAACAGGTGTAGTAGACCTTACAGTGAAATGATTACTTACAAGACCTTAACCAACAATGCAGTTTTAAGAAAAATATGTGATAAGTAAGAAATACAAGTAACAAATAATTCAAGAGCAGCAGTAAAATAACAATAGTGAGGCTATATACAGGGGGTACCGGTACAGAGTGAATGTGAATGTAGAATTAGAGTGACCATGCATAGATAATAAACAAAGAATAGCAGCAGAATAAAGGGGGGGGGGGGAAATGCAAATAGTCTGGGTCGCCATTTGATTAGCTGTTAAGGAGTCTTATGGCTTGGGGGTAGAAGCTGTTGAGAAGCCTCTTGGACCCAGACTTGGTGCTCCGGTACTGCTTGCCGTTCAATAGCAGAGATAACAGTCTGACTGGGGTGGCTGGAGTCTTTGACAATTTTTTGTTGAACGCTGAGCTGTAGTCAATGAATAGCATTCTCACATAGGTGTTCCTTTTGTCCAGGTGCGAAAGGACAGTGTGGAGTGCAGTAGAGATTGCATCATCTGTGGATCTGTTGGGGCGGTATGCAAATTGGAAGACACTTGCCAGTTGGTCAGCGCATGCTCGGAGTAATAGTCCTGGTAATCCATCTGGCCCTGTGGCCTTGTGAATGTTGACCTGTTTAAAGGTCTTATTCACAATGGCTATGGAGAACGTGATCACACAGTCGTCTGGAACAGCTGATGCTCTCATGCATGTTTCAGTGTTACTTGCCTCGAAGCAAGCATAGAAGTCATTTAGCTTGTCTGGTAGGCTCGTGTCACTGGGCAGTTTGCGGCTGTGCTTCCCTTTGTAGTCTGTAATGGTTTGCAAGCCCTGCCACATCCGACGAGCGTCAGAGCCGGTGTAGTATGATTCGATCTTAGTCCTGTATTGACCTTTGCCTGTTTGATGGTTCGTCAGAGGGCATAGCGGGATTTCTTATAAGCTTCCGGGTTAGAATCCCGCTCCTTGAAAGCGTCACCTCTACCCTTTAGCTCAGTGTGGATGTTGCCTGTAATCCATGGCTTCTGGTTGGGGTATGTACGTACGGTCTCTGTGGGGACAACGTCATCGATGCACTTATTGATGAAGCCAGTGACTGATGTGGTGTACCTCTCAATGCCATCGGAAGAATCCCAGAACATGTTCCAGTCTGTGCTAGAAAAACAGTCCTGTAGTTTAGCATCTGCTTCATCTGACCACTTTTTTAAAGACCGGGTCACTGGTGCTTCCTGCTTTAGTTTTTGCTTGTCAAATGGAGGGCGAGGGAGAGCTTTGTATATGTCTCTGTGTGTGGAGTAAATGTGGTCTAGAGTTTTTCCCTTTGGTTGCACATTTAACATGTTGCTAGAAATGGATTTAAGTTTCCCTGCATTAAAGTCCCCGGCAGCTATGAGCGCCGCCTCTGGATGAGCATTTTCTTGTTTTCTTATGGCCGTATACAGATCATTGAGTGTCGTCTTAGTGCATCGGTTTGTGGTGGTAAATACACAGCTACGAAGAAAACTCTCTTGGTAAATAGTATGAACTACAGCTTATCATGAGATAGGAGCGTAATGGTGAGGTTACGTGGTGTTTGTGATGGAGCGTATCGGTGAGGTAACGTGGTGTGTGATGGAGAAGTAACGTGGTGTGTGATGGAGAAGTAACGTGGTGTGTGATGGAGAAGTAACGTGGTGTGTGATGGAGCGTATCGGTGAGGTAACGTGGTGTGTGATGGAGAAGTAACGTGGTGTGTGATGGAGAAGTAACGTGGTGTGTGATGGAGAAGTAACGTGGTGTGTGTTGGAGCGTATCGGTGAGGTAACGTGGTGTGTGTGTGATGGAGCATATCGGAGAGAACTTGGTGTGTGTGTGTGCTGTGGGAGCGTATCGGAGAGGTTACGTGGTGTGTGTGTGCTGTGGGAGCGTATCGGAGAGGTTACGTGGTGTGTGTGTGTGTGTGTGCTGAGATTCAGCTGTGAATTAGACTGTAATGCTGATAATCACTGTGTGGAATTAAAGTCAACCCGACTACCACACTCACTAATAGATGTTCTGTCATGTTTCATTGCTGCCAATGCCAGGATGCTTATGTTGACATTATATTGACACAATTCATATCGCTTTCACTCCTAGCCCCAGAGCTTGGCTCCAGCCCCATTCCCAGCCCCAGCCCTTGACCCCCTTCCCAACCCCTCAATTCCCCGTCCCCACCCCATCTCTTCGCCCAGCTCAATGCGTCCTCGTTCCAGCCCTTAATTCCCTCCCCTCCCCACACCATCCCCTTTCCCCCATGCTACTCTACACCCCCTCAACCCCCCCATCCCATCGCTGGCCCCCATGTATCCTCATCCCTGGGCTACCAGCCCAGTCGATAAGCCCAGCCGAGGGGGTAACGCTGCAGCTGTCTGGGCACTACCAGGATCCATGGTGCTGTTAAAGCCTGGTGCTTACCGATGCCGCAAATACAGCCAGGACGGAAAGGTCAGGGCGCCCAGCCTCCGTCATCACCAGACCACCGTTAATCATTTCCCCCCCAAACAGGCCCATCCCTGGGTTACACCAGAGCCCAGCTGATCCCCTGGAAGGGGAACCTTTTCAACCTTTGAACCGGCCAGAGCTCCAGCACACTGACATGGATCCCCTGATAGAAATTGCTTTGATGGACCGGCCGTGACACAAGGTCACAAGGAGGAGGGACACAAATGAGCAATCAGAGGTAATTTGTTCTAGCCAAGCATTAACATACGTACAGTAGCAGTCAAAGCGTTGGACACACCGACTCATTCAAGGGTTTTTCTTTATTTCTACTGTTTTCTACATGTTCCACATCTCCTCTCCAGGGTTGACCACAACAGAGAGGACATCCATACTGAAATGGGTATACCCAAGAGGACACTCGTATATCATATACACACATCTCCTCTCCAGGGTTGACCACAACAGAGAGGACATCCATACTGAAATGGGTATACCCAAGAGGACACTCGTATATCATATACACACATCTCCTCTCCAGGGTTGACCACAACAGAGAGGACATCCATACTGAAATGGGTATACCCAAGAGGACACTCGTATATCATATACACACATCTCCTCCCACCAGCCTCTTCTGGTGTCAATGCATACTGAGCATGTTATCCACCTCTCGCTTCACGCCATAGCTGTTGTTCTCTCTGTACAAATGTGTCTCTTAAAAACACTTGGATTAAATTAAATCTACATCAGTCTAGTTATATTAGATTTGATATTATACTGAACAAAAATATAAACGCAACACATAAAGTGTTTGTACCATGTTTCGAGAGCTAAAATAAAAGATCCCAGAAGTTTTACATGTGCACAAAAAGCTTATTTCTCTCCAAATTTGTTAAAAAATGTGTTTACATCCCTGTTAGCGAGCATTTCTCCTTTGCCAAGGTTATCCATCCACCTGACAGGTGTGGCATATCAATAAGTTGTTTGAATAGCATGATCATTACACTGTAAAATGTGCAGTTTTTTAACACAACACAATGTCACAGATGCCTTAAGTTTTGAGGGAGTGTGCAATTGGCATGCTGACTGTTGTGCCATTCATCCACCGCCATCACCCCATGTTTCAACATGATAAATCACTGCCCCATGTCTCCCAGTTCTTCCATGGCCTGCATACTCACCAGACATGTCACCCATTAATAAGCATGTTTGGGATGCTCTGGAATGACGTGTACGACAGTGTGTTCCCACCAAATATCCAGAAACTCCACACTTCCATTGAAGAGGAGTGGGACAACATTCCACAGGCCACAATCAACAGCCTGATCAACTCTAAGGAGAGATCGTCACACCAGATACAGACTAGTTTTCTGATCCACGCCCCTATCTTTTTTTTAAGGAATCTGTGACTAACAGATGCATTATCTGTATTCCCAGTCATGTGAGATCTAAAGATTAGGGCCTAATGAATTTATTTAAATTGACTGATTTCCTTATATGAACTGTAACTCTGTAAAATCATTGAAATGGTTGAATGTTGAGTTTATGTTTTTTGTCACGATGGAAGCAGTCAATATGGGCACCTCATATGACTGCCTTCATTGAATGTAACTTGATTTAGTTTTATCTGTAAGAATGTGTGCCATATATAAACAATTGAATCACCTTGTTTCCAAGTAGAACTCCTAATCATCTTACAAATACAAAACAAACTAATGTGACAATTAATGAATGTATTATGGAACTTCCTCTAAATGTCCCTAGACATTCTCTAACACTAGATTTGAATGATATCCTCATCATTGAATGTATGTATGCTGTAAATAAACTGCTCAAGGTTGAAATGGGTATACCCAAGAGGATACTCATATATCATATACACACATCTCCATATCTCTTTTCTAGTCAACCTGTTGTTGTGACGATGCAGTAACGTGATGTAGGTCTATGAGGCAGCAAAGCCCTGGTCATTTAACCCAGTGTTGTTTCCTGCCTTAAATCCATGGACAGGTTGGTGGAATGATTCCCCCAGCCTTCTATCGTTGGTTTGGGTGCTTTATTTGGAAACCACAGGGCTGCTAATCACTGTAGGTTTGTTCCCTTTGTCAGACTCAAGAAAGAGGTCCACGTGTATTAGGACATCTCTCTCTCCTCTGTCTATCTCCCTGTATCGCCTCTCCTCTCATTTCTCCTCTTCCCTTTCTCCCTTCATTTCCTCTCTCATCCAGTCCTCCTCTCTCTCCCCTTTCCCAGTCCTTCTCCCTCTCCCCTTTCCCAGTCCATCTCTCTCTCCCCTTTTCCCTGCCCCAGTCCTCCTCTCTCTCCCCTTTCCCCCAGTCCTTCTCTCTCTCATCCAGTCCTCCCCTCTGTCCCCTTTCCCCTGCCCCAGTCCTTCTCTCTCTCCCCTGCCCCAGTCCTTCTCTCTCTCCCCCAGTCCTCCTCTCTCTCCCCTTTCCTCTGCCCCAGTCCTTCTCTATCTCCCCCAGTCCTTCTCTCTCTGACCCAGTCCTCCTCTCTCTCCCCCAGTCCTCCTCTCTGTCCACTTTCCCCTGCCCCAGTCCTTCTCTCTCTCACCCAGTCCTCCTCTCTCTCCCCTTTCCCCTGCCCCAGTCCTCCTCTCTCTCCCCCAGTCTTCCTCTCTGTCCCCTTTCCCCTGCCCCAGTCCTTCTCTCTCTCACCCAGTCCTCCTCTCTCTCCCCTTTCCGCTGCCCCAGTCCTTCTCTCTCTCACCCAGTCCTCCTCTCTCTCCCCTTTCCCCTGCCCCAGTCCTCCTCTCTCTCCCCCAGTCCTCCTCTCTGTCCCCTTTCCCCTGCCCCAGTCCTTCTCTCTCTCACCCAGTCCTCCTCTCTCTCCCCTTTCCCCTGCCCCAGTCCTTCTCTCTCTCACCCAGTCCTCCTCTCTCTCACCCCTGCCCCAGTCCTTCTCTCTCTCCCCTGCCCCAGTCCTTCTCTCTCTCCCCCAGTCCTCCTCTATCTCCTCTTTCCCCTGCCCCAGTCCTTCTCTCTCTCACCCCTGCCCCAGTCCTTCTCTCTCTCCCCTGCCCCAGTCCTTCTCTCTCTCCCCCAGTCCTCCTCTATCTCCTCTTTCCCCTGCCCCAGTCCTTCTCTCTCTCACCCCTGCCCCAGTCCTTCTCTCTTTCCCCTGCCCCAGTCCTCCTCTCTCTCCCCCAGTCCTCCTCTCTCTCCCCCAGTCCTCCTCTCTCTCCCCCAGTTCTTCTCTCTCTCCCCCAGTCCTCCTCTCTCTCCCCCAGTCCTCCTCTCTGTCCCCTTTCCTCTGCCCCAGTCCTTCTCTCTCTCCCCCAGTCCTCCTCTATCTCATCTTTCCCCTGCCCCAGTCCTCCTCTCTCTCCTCTTTCCCCTGCCCCAGTCCTCCTCTCTCTCCCCTTTCCCCTGCCCCAGTCCTTCTCTCTCTCCCCCAGTCCTCCTCTCTCTCACCCTTGCCCCAGTCCTTCTCTCTCTCCCCCAGTCCTTCTCTCTCACCCTTGCCCCAGTCCTCCTCTCTCTCCCCCAGTCCTTCTCTCTCTCCCCCAGTCCTCCTCTCTCTCCCCCAGTCCTCCTCTCTCTCCCCCAGTCCTCCTCTCTCTCCCCCAGTCCTTCTCTCTCTCCCTCAGTCCTCCTCTCTCTCGCCCAGTCCTCCTCTCTCTCCCCCAGTCCTCTCTCTCCCCAGTCCTCCTCTCTCCCCTTTCCCCTGCCCCAGTCCTTCTCTCTCTCCCCCAGTCCTCCTCTCTCCCCTTTCCCCTGCCCCAGTCCTTCTCTCTCTCCCCCAGTCCTTCTCTCTCAACCTTGCCCCAGTCCTCCTCTCTCTCCCCCAGTCCTCCTCTCTCTCCCCCAGTCCTTCTCTCTCTCCCCCAGTCCTTCTCTCTCTCCCCCAGTCCTTCTCTCTCTCCCCCAGTCCTCCTCTCTCTCCCCCAGTCCTCCTCTCTCTCCCCCAGTCCTCCTCTCTCTCCCCCAGTCCTCCTCTCTCTCCCCCAGTCCTCCTCTCTCTCACCCTTGCCCCAGTCCTCCTCTCTCTCCCCCAGTCCTTCTCTCTCTCCCCCAGTCCTTCTCTCTCTCCCCCAGTCCTCCTCTCTCTCCCCCAGTCCTTCTCTCTCTCCCCCAGTCCTCCTCTCTCTCACCCTTTCCCCTGCCCCAGTCCTTCTCTCTCTCTCCCCCAGTCCTCCTCTCTCTCCCCCAGTCCTCCTCTCTCTCCCCTTTCCCCTGCCCCAGTCCTTCTCTCTCTCCCCCAGTTCTTCTCACTCTCCCCCAGTCCTCCTCTCTCTCCCCCAGTCCTCCTCTCTCTCACCCTTTCCCCTGCCCCAGTCCTTCTCTCTCTCTCCCCCAGTCCTCCTCTCTCTCCCACAGTCCTCCTCTCTCTCCCCCAGTTCTTCTCTCTCTCCCCCAGTCCTCCTCTCTCTCCCCCAGTCCTCCTCTCTCTCCCCTTTCCCCTGCCCCAGTCCTCCTCTCTCTCCCCCAGTTCTTCTCTCTCTCCCCCAGTCCTCCTCTCTCTCCCCTTTCCCCTGCCCCAGTCCTCCTCTCTCTCCCCCAGTCCTCCTCTCTCTCCCCTTTCCCCTGCCCCAGTCCTCCTCTCTCTCCCCCAGTCCTTCTCTCTCTCCCCCAGTCCTCCTCTCTCACCCTTTCCCCTGCCCCAGTCCTCCTCTCTCTCCCCCAGTTCTTCTCTCTCTCCCCCAGTCCTCATCTCTCTCCCCTTTCCCCTGCCCCAGTCCTCCTCTCTCTCCCCCAGTCCTCCTCTCTCTCCCCTTTCCCCTGCCCCAGTCCTCCTCTCTCTCCCCCAGTCCTCCTCTCTCTCCCCCAGTCCTCCTCTCTCTCCCCCAGTCCTCCTCTCTCTCCCCCAGTCCTCCTCTCTCTCCCCCAGTCCTCCTCTCTCTCCCCTTTCCCCTCCCCCAGTCCTCCTCTCTCTCCCCCAGTCCTCCTCTCTCTCCCCCAGTCCTCCTCTCTCTCCCCCAGTCCTCCTCTCTCTCCCCCAGTCCTCCTCTCTCTCCCCCAGTCCTTCTCTCTCTCCCCCAGTCCTTCTCTCTCTCCCCCAGTCCTCCTCTCTCTCCCCTTTCCCCTGCCCCAGTCCTTCTCTCTCTCCCCCAGTCCTTCTCTCTCTCTCCCAGTCCTTCTCTCTCTCCCCCAGTCCTCCTCTCTCTCCCCCAGTCCTTCTCTCTCTCCCCCAGTCCTCCTCTCTCTCCCCCAGTCCTCCTCTCTCTCCCCCAGTCCTCCTTTCTCTCCCCCAGTCCTCCTCTCTCTCCCCCAGTCCTCCTCTCTCTCCCCCAGTCCTTCTCTCTCTCCCCCAGTCCTTCTCTCTCTCCCCCAGTCCTCCTCTCTCTCCCCCAGTCCTCCTCTCTCTCCCCTTTCCCCTGCCCCAGTCCTCCTCTCTCTCCCCCAGTCCTCCTCTCTCTCCCCTTTCCCCTGCCCCAGTCCTCCTCTCTCTCCCCCAGTCCTCCTCTCTCTCCCCTTTCCCCTCCCCCAGTCCTTCTCTCTCTCCCCCAGTCCTCCTCTCTCTCCCCTTTCCCCTGCCCCAGTCCTCCTCACTCTACCCCAGTCCTTCTCTCTCTCACCCCTGCCTTAGTCCTCCTCTCTCTCCCCCAGTCCTCCTCTCTCTCCCCCAGTCCTCCTCTCTCTCCCCCAGTCCTCCTCTCTCTCCCCTTTCCCCTGCCCCAGTCCTCCTCTCTCTCCCCCAGTCCTCCTCTCTCTCTCCCCTTTCCCCTGCCCCAGTCCTCCTCTCTCTCCCCCAGTCCTTCTCTCTCTCACCCCTGCCCCAGTCCTCCTCTCTCTCCCCCAGTCCTTCTCTCTCTCCCCCAGTCCTCCTCTCTCTCCCCCAGTCCTCCTCTCTCTCCCCTTTCCCCTCCCCCAGTCCTCCTCTCTCTCCCCCAGTCCTCCTCTCTCTCCCCCAGTCCTCCTCTCTCTCACCCTTGCCCCAGTCCTCCTCTCTCTCCCCCAGTCCTTCTCTCTCTCCCCCAGTCCTTCTCTCTCTCCCCCAGTCCTTCTCTCTCTCCCCCAGTCCTCCTCTCTCTCCCCTTTCCCCTGCCCCAGTCCTTCTCTCTCTCTCCCAGTCCTTCTCTCTCTCCCCCAGTCCTTCTCTCTCTCCCCCAGTCCTTCTCTCTCTCTCTCCCAGTCCTTCTCTCTCTCCCCCAGTCCTTCTCTCTCTCCCCCAGTCCTTCTCTCTCTCCCCCAGTCCTTCTCTCTCTCCCCCAGTCCTCCTCTCTCTCCCCCAGTCCTCCTCTCTCTCCCCTTTCCCCTCCCCCAATCCTCCTCTCTCTCCCCCAGTCCTCCTCTCTCTCCCCCAGTCCTCCTCTCTCTCCCCCAGTCCTCCTCTCTCTCCCCCAGTCCTTCTCTCTCTCCCCCAGTCCTTCTCTCTCTCCCCCAGTCCTCCTCTCTCTCCCCTTTCCCCTGCCCCAGTCCTTCTCTCTCTCTCCCAGTCCTTCTCTCTCTCCCCCAGTCCTCCTCTCTCTCCCCCAGTCCTCCTCTCTCTCCCCCAGTCCTCCTCTCTCTCACCCTTTCCCCTGCCCCAGTCCTTCTCTCTCTCTCCCCCAGTCCTCCTCTCTCTCCCCCAGTCCTCCTCTCTCTCCCCTTTCCCCTGCCCCAGTCCTCCTCTCTCTCCCCCAGTCCTCCTCTCTCTCCCCTTTCCCCTGCCCCAGTCCTCCTCTCTCTCCCCCAGTCCTCCTCTCTCTCCCCCAGTCCTCCTCTCTCTCCCCTTTCCCCTGCCCCAGTCCTCCTCTCTCTCCCCCAGTCCTCCTCTCTCTCCCCCAGTCCTCCTCTCTCTCCCCCAGTCCTCCTCTCTCTCCCCTTTCCCCTGCCCCAGTCCTCCTCTCTCTCCCCCAGTCCTCCTCTCTCTCCCCCAGTCCTCCTCTCTCTCCCCCAGTCCTCCTCTCTCTCCCCTTTCCCCTGCCCCAGTCCTCCTCTCTCTCCCCCAGTCCTTCTCTCTCTCCCCTTTCCCCTGCCCCAGTCCTCCTCTCTCTTCCCCAGTCCTCCTCTCTCTCCCCTTTCCCCTGCCCCAGTCCTCCTCTCTCTCCCCCAGTCCTCCTCTCTCTCCCCTTTCCCCTGCCCCAGTCCTCCTCTCTCTCCCCCAGTCCTTCTCTCTCTCCCCCAGTCCTTCTCTCTCTCCCCTTTCCCCTGCCCCAGTCCTCCTCTCTCTCCCCCAGTCCTCCTCTCTCTCCCCCAGTCCTTCTCTCTCTCCCCTTTCCCCTGCCCCAGTCCTCCTCTCTCTCCCCCAGTCCTCCTCTCTCTCCCCTTTCCCCTGCCCCAGTCCTTCTCTCTCTCTCCCCCAGCCCTCCTCTCTCTCCCCCAGTCCTCCTCTCTCTCCCCTTTCCCCTGCCCCAGTCCTTCTCTCTCTCCCCCAGTCCTTCTCTCTCTCTCCCAGTCCTTCTCTCTCTCCCCAAGTCCTTCTCTCTCTCCCCCAGTCCTTCTCTCTCTCCCCCAGTCCTCCTCTCTCTCCCCCAGTCCTCCTCTCTCTCCCCCAGTCCTCCTCTCTCTCCCCCAGTCCTCCTCTCTCTCCCCCAGTCCTCCTCTCTCTCCCCTTTCCCCTGCCCCAGTCCTCCTCTCTCTCCCCCAGTCCTCCTCTCTCTCCCCCAGTCCTCCTCTCTCTCCCCTTTCCCCTCCCCCAGTCCTCCTCTCTCTCCCCCAGTCCTCCTCTCTCTCCCCCAGTCCTCCTCTCTCTCACCCCTGCCCCAGTCCTCCTCTCTCTCCCCCAGTCCTTCTCTCTCTCCCCCAGTCCTCCTCTCTCTCCCCCAGTCCTCCTCTCTCTCCCCTTTCCCCTGCCCCAGTCCTCCTCTCTCTCCCCCAGTCCTCCTCTCTCTCCCCTTTCCCCTGCCCCAGTCCTTCTCTCTCTCCCCCAGTCCTCCTCTCTCTCCCCCAGTCCTCCTCTCTCTCCCCTTTCCCCTGCCCCAGTCCTTCTCTCTCTCCCCCAGTCCTTCTCTCTCTCCCCCAGTCCTCCTCTCTCTCCCCCAGTCCTCCTCTCTCTCCCCCAGTCCTTCTCTCTCTCACCCCTGCCCCAGTCCTCCTCTCTCTCCCCCAGTCCTTCTCTCTCTGCCCCAGTCCTCCTCTCTCTCCCCCAGTTCTCCTCTCTCTCCCCTTTCCCCTGCCCCAGTCCTCCTCTCTCTCCCCCAGTCCTCCTCTCTCTCCCCTTTCCCCTGCCCCAGTCCTTCTCTCTCTCACCCAGTCCTTCTCTCTCTCACCCCTGCCCCAGTCCCTCTGTCTGGGCCAGCAGGACTACAGCACTGCCGTCCCATCTGACCCATCTGTCTGGTCCAGAGGGTAACCAGGCCCCTTCGCTTAGGCCTGCGTTTATCTAACTAATTCTGTCTGCTGGAGGGCGAGGACAGCTGGTGCGGAGACACGTGGGGAACGGGGTCCAACGCAGAGGATATGGATCCCCCAAAGCTATGGCAGTGATTAGAGAAGGAGGAGGGGTGGATGAGAGAGAGGGGCAGGGAACTGGACAGGGGGTGAGGGGTGCCATTTCTTGTGCCTGTCATCGAACGACTACCCCTCTCAACTCCCCTGCTATTTTAGTGGAGGGTGTGGAAGATAGTCTGGGGGGACAGTTTTGGCCTCAGACCACCCCTCATTATTATAATGTTTCTTTGTGTTCTTGTGGTGTGATAACAGCACGTCATTGGAGACTGAAACACTGTATTGTTGTTGCTTGAGAGTCTTACCCAACAGAAAATCAATGACAGATGAGATACTGTGGTCCGGGAGGTCTGCTGCTGATCACATTAAGTCTTCCTCTGCATTGGAAGTAAAAACACCACCATGAAGGTCACCATTGATTAGGATCACCACCCTAATTATTGGTCAGTCGTCGGGGAGAGCTCAAATGGAAAAGTCACATACAGTACAGCATAGCAGTTCCCTTTTCCTCAAGTCCATACCCTATCCCCATCCCCCTCTCACCAAACAGACACCACGCTTCAGAACATTGTGTGGACTTCACGTCTTGGTGCTGATTGATTCAGTGTAGGGTCTGTTGTGGTGTATTCATGTATGGACCATCGACAGTCTTCAGCCATGTTTCAGTACTTTCAGAAGTCATTTTTCTTGCACCCCTCCTGGTTGTTACTGGTCCAACATGATTGAATAGTTGTAGCAGGGTTTCCAATACATAGTGTTCATGACAGTAGTTGTGGACCTTGTATGGTCAATCCTTGGCTTCTAGAACTATTTTTGTTCCATGAAAATAGATTTGAGCACGTTCAGGGGAAGACATTTCAGACTGAACCTGCTGACTATCCCCTTGACCACAAATGGGTCATTTCAACCCAAAACAATCTGTGATATCACCTTTTTTTCACCTAACTTTCAACCTAAATCCTGTGACATGGGGACATTCTTTGTTGAATTCACAATAGTTGAAAACTCAAACCAAATGTAAATCAAAACTAGACGCTGAACTGACGTCTGTGCCCAGTAGGATGTTACTATTGTTCCCCTCCTCAGAACGCCACATTTACTGAGCAAGTGCATCTGAATCCAGTTCCTTCAGGGGCCCAAACTAATTCAAGGTCTAGACAGGTTTGCTGAAAAATAACCCTACCACCTAACTCTCATCAGCTAATTAGTCTTGTTTTCTTGGAGCTAAAACACGGTCACATTTTACCAATGCCTTATCACTTTTGAAGGAAAGGTGGCCACAAGCGTGTGACAATTTATGTTCTGAAGTCATGTGTCTTTGTTTGCGTGACGCCTACTTTGTTCAATGCCCTATTGGTGGCCTATTTAGATAATTGTCTATTTGATGGTCTCTTTGTTCGATAATCTAGTTGTTTGTTTACTTGTTTTGATGGGAAGCACTCACTCACTGACTAGGGGCAGTATTCTGACTCCAATTTTCTTAAGTCTCCCATAGATGTTGATGAATGATTTCCAAGAAAGTCCGAATCAGCCCCCAGGAACATAACAACAGCTGTCTTATAGTTATACAGTTGACTGACAATGCTTTTTACTAACTAAGTAACTTTCCTACTAAGTTCCACTCACTTTGATTTCATGCTTTTCAGAGTCTTCAAGAAAGGCCTGGTCTTGATAATTATATTACAGGTCTCATGTGCTTCTCATATACAGTAGCAGTCAAACTTTTGGACACACCCACTCATTCAAGGGTTTTTCTTTTTTTTTACTATTTTCTACATTGTAGAATATTAGAGTAGACAAAACTATGAAATAACACATATGGAATCATGTACTAACCATAAAAGTGTTAAACAAATCAAAATATAGTGCTTGAATTTTGCGACTGCACTTGAAGAAACTTTCTTGACTGACCTTCATGTGTTAAAGTAATGATGTACTGTCGTTCCTCTTGGCTTATTTGACCTGTTCTTGCAATAACATTACTTTTTTATTTTGTTTAACTAGGCATATCGTCATGTGTGATGGACAGATACGGTTTGGACATAGAAAAGACAACCACCTTAACATTATGTAAGTGGGCCAGAATCAAAACAGACACATGCACAGCCAGTGAAGTATATCAACTTCCCTTCTTTTCCATTGATTGACTCCAGTCAGTCCCTTCTCGATTTAATGTTCTTTGCAGAAATTGTTCAATTACTGTAGTTGATAATATTGGACTTGGTGTAGTCAGATATGCAATATTATCCATTCTCGGGGACCAATTTTACATAAAGACTTCCATGAATGAGTGTTTTGTGTGAGCAACTAGACTTTCAACAGAGCCTTTTACAGTGCACTCTAGATTCCAAATTCCTACATACTTTTATGTACATTTTATTTATCCAGGCGAGTCAATTAAGAACACATTCTTATTTACAATGACGTCCTGAAACGGACATTCACATGATCCTATTGGTTGCTTCATATGTGTACACAGCCACACTATATTGGCGTAGAGCCTCTGCAACCAGAGGAGCTCACTGACGTTAGAGCTCAAAATGAACCGGTATTTTCCATCTGCGCAAGGACAGCCATGGGATCCCCTCCTGATAACCCACAGAGGGGATGGAGACAGGAGGTGATCATTTGAGGCCATCCCTGGAGATGTGGGTTACAGAATGGGGTTAGTGGGGTGCTGATGGATGGGATTTGGAGGGTTGTGGTTTCATATTGGAGTACCTTTCTGAGACGATCTTATTAAGCGTTCCCCAGAGCAGGAATAGGACTGGGGTAGAACCATAGATGTCAGAACAAGAATAAGACTGGGGTAGACCCATAGTCCTAAGAACAGGAATAAGACTGGGGTAGACCCGTAGTCCTCAGAACAGGAATAAGACTGGGGTAGACCCATAGTCCTCAGAACAGGAATAAGACTGGGGTAGACCTGTAGTCCTCAGAACAGGAATAAGACTGGGGTAGACCCATAGTCCTCAGAACAGGAATAAGACTGGGTTAGACCCGTAGTCCTCAGAACAGGAATAAGACAGGGGTAGACCCATAGACCCAAGAAAATGAATAAGACTGGGGTAGACCCATAGTCCTCAGAACAGGAATAAGACTGGGTTAGACCCGTAGTCCTCAGAACAGGAATAAGACTGGGTTAGACCCGTAGTCCTCAGAACAGGAATAAGACAGGGGTAGACCCATAGACCCAAGAAAATGAATAAGACTGGGGTAGACCCATAGACCTCAGAACAGGAATAGGACTGGGATAGACCTCAGAACAGGAATAGGACCAGGGTAGACCCATAGACCTCAGAACAGGAATAGGACCAGGGTAGACCCATAGACCTCAGAACAGGAATAGGACCAGGGTAGACACATTGACCTCAGAAATCCCTTGCAATGGTGGTATTGTAAGATATAGAAGAGGAGTCTGAGATGAGGGAAAGGGGGGAGAGTGGTTGATGTTTTACTCAAGGAGGTATTTCACACCATTTTATTCTCCTTCATATTAATCCCCATTCTCCATCTCGCTGTACATATAAGTGGAGTGATGACAGGTCTGAGGGTAGGTATGGAGTTACAGAATATTCTGGTCTGTTTTGATGTGTAGCTCATAGTGGATATTGTAGTCAAAGTCCAGGCTGTCACATAGGGCCACACTAATGATCCTCACCTATCTCATGACAGAATGAAACACTCTTATAGTTACAAACTGTTGACCGAATGTAGGCAAACTCTGTTTAAGTGCAGTTTTTCAGTTCCATTTTAATTACATAAACTTTATCTGCTCCTAATAGTGGCACGCTCCAATTTAGTGCACACTATCACATATCCGGACAGTCCCGAGACGTTGCATTAATCACGAGTCAACTCTAAATCTCTGAATCAGAGCAATCAAGTACAGTATGTTACTAGTCTAAACTTCGCCCAGTAATGTTTTTGTTGTTGAGGGATTGGAAGTACCCCCTTTCATCAATTGGAAGTACCTATCAGATATCAGTCCTATGGTTTTGTTTCCTGAGTTGATGTGGTATGATACCTTATCCAGGAGCATTCACTTGGTGACCTGCCACAAGACATTCTTTAGTTGGAACACTATTCAATTACCAAATTAAATCTTGAGCTAAATTTAATTCCACCCAGTCCTTCCCAAAACAAATGATTCAGAGAACTGCAGTACCAAGTAATTGTGAAGAAGGGTTGTTCCAGGAAATGCCTGCCTTTTGCATCACTTCGATATTGTAGTCCTTACCTGCAGTCAAATGACCAAATCGCCCTCTAGTGGCCTCATGGGTGTAACGTTATTCAGAATTAATTATTTCATAATTATTATTTTTTTTACAAATAAATGCCCCAAAATTGGTGTTTCTATGTCAAACAGTTTTGTTATATTTCAGTTTTCTGTGATGTAAATAAAGTGTAATATTGGGATGCAAACTCAATGTAATACTTGTCTTCTCTATATCTGACATGGTACAGGTCTCTTCTTTTTTGTTAAACCCATAACCATGTGTGTGAGGTGTATACTTTTGTTTCAAAGTACATTTGTTTAAGACTCCCAAGAAACACTCTGTGAGACCCCGATTTACCCCACTGCAGTTAACGTTAAGTAGAAATTGTACACCAATAAATACTGCATTATAAAAGCCTGTTATATTAAATGGAAGTGTCAATTAGTACCACATGGAGAATTAAATACATGTTAAATATGAATAAAGACTTGCTGAAATACATGTTCCTCCTTACACCCTCTCTGACTTTTAGGAACATTTTAACCCACTTAAGCCAAGTTCTCACCATCATTGTAAAACTCTAGTTTTGTTGTAGGCAGCAGCATACCACCCTGCATACCACCCTGCATACCACCCTGCATACCACCCAGCATACCACCCTGCATACCACCCTGCATACCACCCAGCATACCACCCAGCATACCACCCTGCATACCACCCTGCATACTAACCTGCATACCACCCAGCATACCACCCTGCATACCACCTTGCAAACCACCCAGCATACCACCCAGCATACAACCCAGCATACCACCCTGCATACCACCCTGCATCCCACTGCTGGCTTGCCTCAGAAGCTTACCAGGATTGGTTCTGGATGGGAGACCAGATGCTGCTGGAAGGGATGTTGGAGGGCCAGTAGGAGGCACTCTTTCCTCTGGTCTAAAAATATATATCCCAGTGCCCCATAAATGTTCTGTTTAATTATAACCCATTGAGATTGGGAAACGTGTTTGTTTTATGAAGTTGAACATGTGCTCTTTATGACAGGATGTTATAATTAACTGAAATCTAACTTTTTTTCTGGATTTTAACTTCTTACTGGACACTTTGTGGCCTTTGTCAGTCCATTGCTCAAATGTTTTACATCAAATATTCTGCCATGTGCCGTTTGTCATTACTGGGAACTGGAGAAGGATCCTCCTCCAGTCCAGTAAATCCTATCATATTCAGTCAGTCATTCCCATCGGAACAGGGTGTCACCACCCAAAGACATATGGGTGCCTTGGTGCCAGAACAGGTGCCCAGCCTGCCAAAGCAATATGTCTAGCTGTAGTTAACCACTGGACTCCCAGAAGTCAGTGAGGTGATTTGGAAAAGCTGCTGACAGTGATGGATCGTTGGTCTGAAATGGAAGACATCCTACTAGAATACAGTCATGGGAAAGCAGGTGTTGACATGGGCCAAATGAGTTATTTAGCTATGATTAATTGGTTGATCCTTGACAGGTTCCTCAAGATAGAGGGCTGAGGGTGGTGAGAGCACCTTTATGACTCACACACACACCAATTACATCAATATTAATTTATGTTCATGAATGTTTCATGTGTTTCGACCTTTCCCAAAATGAACATAGCTGGTTCAGAGCTTGTTTGGACATTTCAACCTGCGTGTCCTGATCGTGTCTGGTGTGGATGGACAGAATCAACAGGTGTGCTATGGCGTGCCCGGTCTAGTCATCATGTAAGCACACACACCAACACACACACCAACTACACAGGGTAGTAGTTTGGAGGTGGAGGTGCTGCGATTATTTTAGTCTGGGGGGGAGGACGACTGGAAACATAGTTTTGCCTGCACTGCAGACAGTTGTATCTGTCTACAAATACAGGACTATTAAAGGGCCAGTGCACTACTTTTGTGAAAAAAATATCAATTTAGAATTGTTTCATTTTTCAGGGGGTGCTGTAGCAACCTCTGCACCCCTACTTCCCGCGGCTATACAGCTACATCAGTATTAGTTTGATAAATCAACCAATTATTTTCTTTAGTTGTCGCTCTATGAAACTATTGTAGTACAAAGTTTTGTAATTATGCCTCATTACCTCTAGAAAATATGCAATAGGACATGGAAATTAAAGAACATAGAAATAGCCCAATGACACAGTGCCTTGCGAAAGTATTCGGCCCCCTTGAACTTTGCGACCTTTTGCCACATTTCAGGCTTCAAACATAAAGATATAAAACTGTATTTTTTTTGTGAAGAATCAACAACAAGTGGGACACAATCATGAAGTGGAACGACATTTATTGAATATTTCAAACTTTTTTAACAAATCAAAAACTGAAAAATTGGGCGTGCAAAATTATTCAGCCCCCTTAAGTTAATACTTTGTAGCGCCACCTTTTGCTGCGATTACAGCTGTAAGTCGCTTGGGGTATGTCTCTATCAGTTTTGCACATCGAGAGACTGACATTTTTTCCCATTCCTCCTTGCAAAACAGCTCGAGCTCAGTGAGGTTGGATGGAGAGCATTTGTGAACAGCAGTTTTCAGTTCTTTCCACAGATTCTCGATTGGATTCAGGTCTGGACTTTGACTTGGCCATTCTAACACCTGGATATGTTTATTTTTGAACCATTCCATTGTAGATTTTGCTTTATGTTTTGGATCATTGTCTTGTTGGAAGACAAATGTCCGTCCCAGTCTCAGGTCTTTTGCAGACTCCATCAGGTTTTCTTCCAGAATGGTCCTGTATTTGGCTCCATCCATCTTCCCATCAATTTTAACCATCTTCCCTGTCCCTGCTGAAGAAAAGCAGGCCCAAACCATGATGCTGCCACCACCATATTTGACAGTGGGGATGGTGTGTTCAGCTGTGTTGCTTTTACGTCAAACATGACGTTTTGCATTGTTGCCAAAAAGTTCAATTTTGATTTCATCTGACCAGAGCACCTTCTTCCACATGTTTGGTGTGTCTCCCAGGTGGCTTGTGGCAAACTTTAAACAACACTTTTTTATGGATATCTTTAAGAAATGTCTTTCTTCTTGCCACTCTTCCATTAAGGCCAGATTTGTGCAATATACGACTGATTGTTGTCTGAGTCTCCCACCTCAGCTGTAGATCTCTGCAGTTCATCCAGAGTGATCATGGGCCTCTTGGCTGCATCTCTGATCAGTCTTCTCCTTGTATGAGCTGAAAGTTTAGAGGGACGGCCAGGTCTTGGTAGATTTGCAGTGGTCTGATACTCCTTCCATTTCAATATTATCGCTTGCACAGTGCTCCTTGGGATGTTTAAAGCTTGGGAAATCTTTTTGTATCCAAACTTCTTCACAACAGTATCTCGGACCGGCCTGGTGTGTTCCTTGTTCTTCATGATGCTCTCTGCGCTTTTGACGGACCTCTGAGACTATCACAGTGCAGGTGCATTTATACAGAGACTTGATTACACACAGGTGGATTGTATTTATCATCATTAGCATTTAGGTCAACATTGGATCATTCAGAGATCCTTACTGAACTTCTGGAGAGAGTTTGCTGCACTGAAAGTAAAGGGGCTGAATAATTTAGCACACCCAATTTTTCAGTTTTTGATTTGTTAAAAAAGTTTGAAATATCCAATAAATGTCGTTCCACTTCATGATTGTGTCCCACTTGTTGTTGATTCTTCACAAAAAAATACAGTTTTATATCTTTATGTTTGAAGCCTGAAATGTGGCAAAAGGTCGCAAAGTTCAAGGGGGCCGAATACTTTCACAAGGCACTGTAACAACAAGATCTAATCCTCCTAGCCTTCCCTGTCAGTGATTCTGGTATACCTGTCGGTGATTCTGGTATACCTGTCGGTGATTCTGGTATACCTGTCGGTGATTCTGTTATACCTGTCGGTGATTCTGGTATACCTGTCGGTGATTCTGGTATACCTGTCGGTGATTCTGGTATACCTGTCGGTGATTCTGGTATACCTGTTGATGATTCTGGTATACCTGTCGATGATTCTGGTATACCTGTCGGTGATTCTGGTATACCTGTCGGTGATTCTGGTATACCTGTCAGTGATTCTGTTATACCTGTCGATGATTCTGGTATACCTGTCGGTGATTCTGGTATACCTGTCGGTGATTCTGGTATACCTGTCGGTGATTCTGTTATACCTGTCGATGATTCTGGTATACCTGTCGGTGATTCTGGTATACCTGTCGGTGATTCTGGTATACCTGTCGGTGATTCTGGTATACCTGTCGGTGATTCTGGTATACCTGTCGATGATTCTGGTAAACCTGTCGGTGATTCTGGTATACCTGTCGGTGATTCTGGTATACCTGTCGGTGATTCTGGTATACCTGTCGGTGATTCTGGTATACCTGTCAGTGATTCTGGTATACCTGTCAGTGATTCTGGTATACCTGTCGGTGATTCTGGTATACCTGTCGGTGATTCTGGTATACCTGTCGGTGATTCTGGTATACCTGTCGGTGATTCTGGTATACCTGTCGGTGATTCTGGTATACCTGTCGGTGATTCTGGTATACCTGTCAGTGATTCTGGTATACCTGTCAGTGATTCTGGTATACCTGTCGGTGATTCTGGTATACCTGTCGGTGATTCTGTTATACCTGTCGGTGATTCTGGTATACCTGTCGGTGATTCTGGTATACCTGTCGGTGATTCTGGTATACCTGTCGGTGATTCTGGTATACCTGTCAGTGATTCTGGTATACCTGTCAGTGATTCTGGTATACCTGTCGGTGATTCTGGTATACCTGTCGGTGATTCTGGTATACCTGTCGGTGGTTCTGGTATACCTGTCGGTGGTTCTGGTATACCTGTCAGTGATGTATTGTGTGCAGAGTGAGCTGGTCCCAACTTTGCTTTGTTATGCTTTAATTAGGTTTACTCTTTCTCTTTTCTTTTTTTATACCCCACCCTGAACAAATAAAATCTCTGTTTAGAGTTAAGAGTACAGTGCACTCTGAAGCCATTGGTTTAAATTATACCAAATATTGTAAATGCTCTTTCTAGTGTGTGTATGTATTATTAGTGTATTCTGCAGAGACTGAATAATTAAAAAAGGCATCAGTATGTTTCAAAGGTGCTGAGTTAATTGCATTGAGGTTCAATAGAAACTGAAAAAGTGTTGTGATGTTTTCGAATCATTTGATTATGTGAATATAGAGGTTCTGGTACATCTCCAGCCATCGCTGGTGTAAAGATGGATTACAAGTAGGGTCTTGAGTTTTTCCTGATCACATGACCTGACCTGCGAAAACTGCAAGTTTTTTTTTATTTTTTAAGAAGAGGCAAGGGACTCGAAAAAGGAGACGGCGAGCATCACTGCAGGAAGGTGGGAAGGGGGGGATGAGTGTGAGTATTTATTACAAACACATGGGGCCGCTTTTGGACAAGAAATATATCGGTAGGTGAGGCGCAAGGGTTGAAAACGCACCGCTACTGCAGTGTTATTTGTATTATATTTGGTGATAATGCTGTAATTAGAATAACTCCTCAGAACAACTAAAGTGTCATGTCACTTTAGTCAAAAAATCCTATAGGATCAAATAAAAATCTAATTAGAATCCCCCAAAAAATCCTATCAGATTTTGGAGCCTATCCTTTAGGATTGTATTCTATAGGATATAATCATATAGGATAGGACCATATAGGATAGGACCATATAGGATAGAATCATATAGGATAGGACCATAAAGGATATAATCATATAGGATAAGACCATATAGCATAGCATCATATAGGATAGAATCATATAGGATAAGACCATATAGGATAGAATCATATAGGATAGGACCATACAGGATAGAATCATATAGGATATAATCATTTAGAATAAGACCATATAGGATAGCATCATATAGGATAGAATCATATAGGATAACATCATATAGGATAGCATCCTATAGGATAGAATTATATAGAATAGAATCATATAGGATAGCATCATATAGGACAGCATTATATAGGATATAATCATATAGGATAGAATCCGAGGGGGCATATGTGATGAGGAGTTGGGTGCTTAGACCAGGACACTGAAAAGATTTGTTCTATATTCTTGTATATAAAATCATATAGGATAGAATCCTATAGGAGTCCAATCAGATTGGTTCCAACATCGATAGGATTTTTCTATTGGAATCATGTATTAGAATCATATAGAATCCTATAAGATACAACAATGTAGCATAGAATCCCATAGGATTCCAATGGGGAATCCAAATCTGATATGATTTTTCTATTGGATTCAAAATGGATCCTTGTATTGGAATCTTGTAGATATTTACATTACATTCTAAAGGATTTGTCCACCCTTTGAAGACATTTTTTTTGGTTCCAGGTAGAACAGTTTTGGGTTCCAGGTAGAATCCTTTCCACCGAGGATTCTACATGGAACCAAAAAGGGTTTTCCTTTTTTCTAAGAGTGTAGTTAACTTGGCTACTTAACATATGGAGCACCCATCCTCCAAACCTCTTAGACAATTACCTATGAAGGTGGACATTGAAATAAGATTGAAATATGACATTTACATAAGGTTTCAGACCCTTTACTTAGTACTTTGTTTAAGCAAGTTTGGCAGCGATTACAGCCTCAAGTCATTTTGGGTATACCGCTACAAGTTTGGCACACCTGTATTTGGGGAGTTTCTCCCATTATTCTCTGCAGATCCTCTCAAGCTCTGTGAGGTTGGATGGGGAGCGTCGCTGCACAGCTATTTTCAGGTCTCTCCAGACAGGTCTCTCCGGGCTCTGCTGGGCCACTCAAGGACATTCAGAGACTTGTCCCGAAGCCACTCCTGCGTTGTCTTAGCTGTGTACTGGGACCTCGCCCCCAGTCTGAGGTCCTGAGCGCTCTGGAGCAGGTTTTCATCAAGAATCTCTCTGTACTTTGCTCCATTCATCTTTCCCTTGATCCTGACTAGTCTCCCAGTACCTGCCGCTGAAAAGCATCCCACAGAATGATGCTTCACTGTAGGGATGGTGCCAGGTTTCCTCCAGACGTGACACTTGGCAATCAGGCCAAAGACTTCAATCTTGGTTTCATCAGCCAAGAGAATATTGTTTCTCATGGTGTGAGAGTCTTTAGGGGCCTTTTGGCAAACTCCCAGCGTCATGTGCCTTTTACTGAGAAGTGACTTCCGTCTGGCCACTCTACCATAAAGGCCTGATTGGTAGAGTGCTGCAGAAATGGTTATCCTTCTAGAACGTTCTCCCATCTCCACAGAGGAACTCTGTAGCTCTGTCAGAGACAACATCGGGTTCTTGGTCACCTCCCTGACCAAGGCCCTTCTCCCCCAATTTGCTCAGTTTGGCCAGCTCTAGGAAGAGTCTTGGAGGTTCCAAACTTCTTCCATTTAAGAATGATGGAGGCCACTGTGCTCTTGGGAACCTTCAATGCTACAGAAATGTTTTGGTTCCCTTCCCAAGATCTGTGCCTCAACACAATCCTGTCTCGGAGCTCTACGGACAATTCCCTCTACCTCACAGCTTGGTTTTTGCTCTGACATGCATTGTCAACTATGGGACCTTATATAAACAGGTGTGTGCCTTTCCAAATAATGTCCAATCAATTTAATTTACCACAGGTGGACTCCAATCAAGTTGTAGAAACATCTCAAGGACGATCAATGGAAACAGGGAGCACCTGAGCTCAATTTCGAGTCTCATAGCAAAGGGTCTGAATACTTATGTAATTAAAGTATTTCTGTTTTTTGTTTTTATACATTTGTTTTCGCTTTTTCATTATGGGGTATTGTGATGTCATTATGGGGTATTGTGATGTCATTATGGGGTATTGTTTATAGATGGATGAGGAAAATGTTGTATTTAATCCATTTTAGAATAAGGCTGTAACGTAACAAAATGTGTAAAATGTGAAGGGGTCTGAACTTTCCAAATGCGCTGTATATTAAATAAAATAAATGTTAATATCTTTGCGCTACTGTTCCTAACAATTTATTTTGCAAAGATGCTGTGAATTCTAAGGGGAAAGCCCCCCCCCCTGTTTTGTTAATGTAACATTGTATATAATATTGTATGTCATATTATAATGTCTATTTAAATTACAGGAATTTGCATTAATAAGAATCAGCTCAAATAACTCAAGTGAGTGTTTTGTTGAAAAAATATGTACTGTATTGGTGGTCGTACTGCAAATTAACTTGCAGCCTTGCATATTGTGGTGGAATAAAACCAACAATAATATAGAACTGTTGTTTCCAATCAATGTAAATGTTCTAATTAATGTTACTGTATTGTACTGGAAAAAATGACAACAAACTATAATTTAATGGATTAAATTAAGAAAAACATTGTGGTGGAAAAATCTTTCAAGACTGATCAAAAACCTATAGGATCCAATAGGATTACTTTGATTTCCAATAGAACAAAAATGAGTCCAATAGGATTCTGATAGAGGTGACACAAAAACCTATAGGATCCAATAGGATTCTGATAGAGGTGACACAAAATCCTATAGGATTTTTCTTGACAAGGGCAAGTTTCTACACACTGTACTACCACTACTGAAAACAAGCTAAAAATGCAGGGTTCTGACAAATGCTCAGTGCTATTATCGAGAAAACTTCAAACATGAACTGAAGATGTCAGCTGAAAAAGAAAACAGATCTGTTCATCCAAGTAACAAGGGAAACAGCTACTTGTTTTTCTCAGACGGTTGAGATTCAGCGCATGACGGTCACAGAATACATTACATTGTCATAGCAGATGCTTTTATCCAGCAAATTCCTTTGTAGTAAATTATGCCTTAAAGGGATACTTCGGGAATTTGGCAATGAGGCACCTTTATCTACTTCTCCAGTATGAAGGAAATATGTTAGAGATAGTTTCATGAGCCAATGCTAACTAGCATTAGCGCAATGACTGGAAGTCTATGGGTATCTGCTAGCATGCTAGGCATTGTTAGCATTGGTTCGCAAAACTACCTCTAACTTACTGGACACCAAGACATATAAATGGTATCCACAAGTTCATCCAACTCCAGGGAAGTAGATAAAGGTCCTCATTGTTAAAATCCCAAAGTATCTGTTAAAGAGACCAGTTGATCAGTCACCAGTACAGATCGTTATTCTGTCTGGAAAGTAACGGTAGTGAAGAGACCAGTTGATCAGTCACCAGTACAGATCGTTATTCTGCCTGGAAAGTAACGGTAGTGAAGAGACCAGTTGATCAGTCACCAGTACAGATCGTTATTCTGTCTGGAAAGTAACGGTAGTGAAGAGACCAGTTGATCAGTTACCAGTACAGATCCTTATTCTGTCTGGAAAGTAACGGTAGTGAAGAGACCAGTTGATCAGTCACCAGTACAGATCGTTATTCTGTCTGGAAAGTAACGGTAGTAAAGAGAGATCTGAAGCACTCTTCAAATCTAACAGTCTCCTCAATCAATTCTTCAAAGCACTTATTATCTGTTGGCCCTATATTGCCACAATAGGGACCATTCTTTAAGGAAAGAACTGGTTCAGTCTAATTGGACTTAATGAATTGTTCTCCCATTTCGGAATGGCTGCATCCACATTGTCTTCCTTAGAGGAATTCACTTGTTTCCTTCCTTTTGCATTGCATCATTGTCATGTCTGTTTAAGCTATGACGTTAAAAGGAGCATGTAATGCAATTATTTACTTCTAAAGTACCAAAGTCAAACCAGAGAGAGAAGTGGAAGGGCAACAGAGAGATAGAATAGTTTGTTGTTTTGTATTTACACAGAGAAAAGTTGACTTACTGGAAGTAAGCTGGTCACAGGCAGCTACGTTCTCCCTCTAAGGTGATGTCGCTTTACCTTCCTGAGACCTGGGTCACATTCAGCGGCAAGAAAAGTTAAACATTTTGAAACAGGGAGATACAACACCTGAACTTGTTGTTTTTGTTCAACATTGCAAATCAATTTGCTCAGGTACCCAAGTACTGAACATCACAGTGGGTTGCATTCAGTGGAAACAACCTCCCTTTAGCTGGTTTTTAAAAATCATACTTCCTCAAAATAACGACTGATAAAGGTTTCATAAGGAAACAGAATTGCAGAATCAACATTGAACAAAGGTCAGATTGGAGTGTTTGTCCTGGCTTCCAGTCAAAGGCAGCAACGTGTCCTTTACACAGCAACCTGGAAGCTCAACAACATGTCCTTTACACAGCAACCTGGAAGCTCAACAACATGTCCTTTACACAGCAACCTGGAAGCTCAACAACGTGTCCTTTACACAGCAACCTGGAAGCTCAACAACATGTCCTTTACACAGCAACCTGGAAGCTCAACAACATGTCCTTTACACAGCAACCTGGAAGCTCAACAACGTGTCCTTTACACAGCAACCTGGAAGCTCAACAACGTGTCCTTTACACAGCAACCTGGAAGCTCAACAACATGTCCTTTACACAGCAACCTGGAAGCTCAACAACGTGTCCTTTACACAGCAACCTGGAAGCTCAACAACATGTCCTTTACACAGCAACCTGGAAGCTCAACAACATGTCCTTTACACAGCAACCTGGAAGCTCAACAACATGTCATTTACACAGCAACCTGGAAGCTCAACAACATGTCATAGGAGAGCTTTCTGGCTAACACCTAACTCGGAGTCTGAAATGGCTCTTTGATGTTTTAGGCACAATGGTCCATAATGAAGGGGGCTGTGCTCTTACTGGTTGGCTTTCTTACTCAAACACCCACACACACACAGAGCCCCTGAGCGCTACCCAGGTTCGTTACAATGGTTGGATTTTGAAATCCAAACAATGAGAGGTCTCAACCTCTGAGGGAAAAAAATACATTTAAGAGAAGGGCCTCCTTTCCAGACCAGTGTGGTCACAGCTCTCCTTGTGCTGAGTAATGTGGGTCGCATCAGCCAGGCTAAAAAGTAGGCAACAGGATGGGAGAATTAACGTAGCAGTTTAGGATAATTAGGTTAAGACTAGGAAAAGAGTTAGGGTTACATAAATTATATATATGCAGTAGTAGTCAACATTTTGGACACACCTACTCATTCAAGGGTTTTTCTTTTTTTAAACTATTTTCTACATTGTAGAATATTAGAGTAGACAAAACTATGAAATAACACATATGGAGTCATGTAGTAAGCAAGAAAGTGTTAAACAAATCAAAATATATTTTATATTTGAGGTTCTTCAAAGTAGCCACTCTTTGCCTTGATGACAGCTTTGCACACTCTTGGCATTCTCTCAACCAGCTTCACCTGGAATGGTTTTCCAACAGTCTTGAAGGAGTTCCCACATATGCTGAACACTTGTTGGCTGCTTTTCCTGATTCACGCAGTCTCTTCTGAACAGTTGATGTTGAGATGTGTCTGTTACTTTTCTGCATTTATTTTGTCTACATTTATTTGGGCTGTAATTTCTGAGGCTGGTAAGTCTAATGAACTTATCCTCTGCTGCAAAAGTAACTCTGGGTCTTCCTTTCCTGTGGCGGTCCTCATGAGAGCCAGTTTCATCATTGCTCTTGATGGTTTTTGCAACTGCACTTGAAGAAACTTTCAAAATTCTTGACATTTTCCAGATTGACTGACCTTCATGCCTTAAAGTAATTATGGACTGTCCTTTCTCTTTGCTTATTTGAGCTGTTCTTGCCATAATATGGACTTGGTCTTTTACCAAATAGGGGTATCTTCTGCATACCACCCCTACCTTGTCATAACTGACACAACTGATTGGCTTAAACACATTAATTCCACATATTAACTTTTAACAAATCAAATGTCATTTTATTTGTCACATACACGTGTTTAGCAGATTTTATTGCGGGTGTAGGGAAACACTTGTGTTTCTAGCTCTACCAGTGCAGTAATATCTAACAATTTCACAACAATACACACAATTCTAAAGTAAAGGAATGGAAATAAATATATATAAATATTGGTTGAGCAATGTCAGAGCGGCATAGACTTAGATACAGCAGAATAGGATAGAATACAGCATATACAGTGCCTTGCGAAAGTATTCGGCCCCCTTGAACTTTGCGACCTTTTACCACATTTCAGGCTTCAAACATAAAGATATAAAACTGTATTTTTTTGTGAAGAATCAACAACAAGTGGGACACAATCATGAAGTGGAACGACATTTATTGGATATTTCAAACTTTTTTAACAAATCAAAAACTGAAAAATTGGGCGTGCAAAATTATTCAGCCCCCTTAAGTTAATACTTTGTAGCGCCACCTTTTGCTGCGATTACAGCTGTAAGTCGCTTGGGGTATGTCTCTATCAGTTTTGCACATCGAGAGACTGACATTTTTTCCCATTCCTCCTTGCAAAACAGCTCGAGCTCAGTGAGGTTGGATGGAGAGCATTTGTGAACAGCAGTTTTCAGTTCTTTCCACAGATTCTCGATTGGATTCAGGTCTGGACTTTGACTTGGCCATTCTAACACCTGGATATGTTTATTTTTGAACCATTCCATTGTAGATTTTGCTTTATGTTTTGGATCATTGTCTTGTTGGAAGACAAATGTCCGTCCCAGTCTCAGGTCTTTTGCAGACTCCATCAGGTTTTCTTCCAGAATGGTTCTGTATTTGGCTCCATCCATCTTCCCATCAATTTTAACCATCTTCCCTGTCCCTGCTGAAGAAAAGCAGGCCCAAACCATGATGCTGCCACCACCATGTTTGACAGTGGGGATGGTGTGTTCAGCTGTGTTGCTTTTATGCCAAACATAACGTTTTGCATTGTTGCCAAAAAGTTAAATTTTGGTTTCATCTGACCAGAGCACCTTCTTCCACATGTTTGGTGTGTCTCCCAGGTGGCTTGTGGCAAACTTTAAACAACACTTTTTATGGATATCTTTAAGAAATGGCTTTCTTCTTGCCACTCTTCCATAAAGGCCAGATTTGTGCAATATACGACTGAGTCTCCCACCTCAGCTGTAGATCTCTGCAGTTCATCCAGAGTGATCATGGGCCTCTTGGCTGCATCTCTGATCAGTCTTCTCCTTGTATGAGCTGAAAGTTTAGAGGGACGGCCAGGTCTTGGTAGATTTGCAGTGGTCTGATACTCCTTCCATTTCAATATTATCGCTTGCACAGTGCTCCTTGGGATGTTTAAAGCTTGGGAAATCTTTTTGTATCCAAATCCGGCTTTAAACTTCTTCACAACAGTATCTCGGACCTGCCTGGTGTGTTCCTTGTTCTTCATGATGCTCTCTGCGCTTTTAACGGACCTCTGAGACTATCACAGTGCAGGTGCATTTATACGGAGACTTGATTACACACAGGTGGATTGTATTTATCATCATTAGTCATTTAGGTCAACATTGGATCATTCAGAGATCCTCACTGAACTTCTGGAGAGAGTTTGCTGCGCTGAAAGTAAAGGGGCTGAATAATTTAGCACGCCCAATTTTTCAGTTTTTGATTTGTTAAAAAAGTTTGAAATATCCAATAAATGTCGTTCCACTTCATGATTGTGTCCAACTTGTTGTTGATTCTTCATAAAAAAATACAGTTTTATATCTTTATGTTTGAAGCCTGAAATGTGGCAAAAGGTCGCAAAGTTCAAGGGGGCCGAATACTTTCGCAAGGCACGGTACATTTGAGATGAGTAATGCAAAATATGTAAACATTATTAAAGTGGCCAGTGATTCCAAGTCTATGTATAATGTACTAGTGATGTCTATTTAACAGAATTGAACAGTCTGATGGTCTTGAGATAGATGCTGTTTTTCAGTCTCTCGGTCCCAGCTTTGATGCACCTGTACTGACCTCGCCTTCTGGATGATAGCGGGGTGAAGAGGCAGTGGCTCGGGTGGTTGATGTCCTTGATTATCTTTTTGGCCTTCCTGTGACATTGGGTCCTGTAGGTGTCTTGGAGGGCAGGTAGTTTGCGTTGGGCAGACCGCACCACCCTCTGGAGAGCCCGGCGATTGTGGGAGGTGCAGTTGCCATACCAGGTGGTGACACAGCCCGACAGGATGCTCACAATTGTGCATCTGTAGAAGTTTGCACTGTTGCGCCTTCTTCACCACACTATATGTGTGAGTGGACCATTTCAGTTTGTGGGGCCCCAGTGGTGAGTATCAGCGAAGTGGAGGTGTTTTTTCCTATCTTCACCACCTGGGGGCGGCCCGTCAGGAAGTCCAGGACCCAGTTGCACATGGTGGGGTTTAGACCCAGGGTCCTGAGCTTAATGATGAGCTTGGAGAGTACTATGGTGTTGAAGGCTGAGCTGTAGTCAATGAACAGAATTCTTATATAGCTATTCCTCTTGTCCAGATGGGATAGGGCAGTGTGTAGTGCCATGGCGATTGTATCGTCTGTGGATCTATTGGGCCGGTAAGCAAATTGAAGTGGGTCTAGGGTGTCAGGTAAGGTAGAGGTGATATCATCCTTAGTCTCTCAAAGCAATTCATGATGACAGAAGTGAGTGCTACATGGCAAAAGTCATTTAGTTCAGTTACCTTTGCTTTCTGGGGTACAGGAACAATGGTGGACATCTTGAAGCATGTGGGGACAGCAGACTGGGATAGGGAGAGATTGAATATGTGCGTAAACACTCCAGCCAGCTGGTGTGCACATGCTCCGAGGACGTGGCTAGGGATGTTGTCTGTGAGGGTTAACACGCTTAAACGTCTTACTCACGTTGACCACGGAGAACGAGAGCCCACAGTCCTTCATAGCGGGCCACGTTGGTGACACAGTGTTATTCTCAAAGTGGGCGAAGAAGGTGTTTAGCTTGTTCAGAAGCAAGACATCTGTGTCCGCGACTTGGCTGGTTTTCCCTTTATAGTCCGTGATTGTCTGTAAACCCTGCCGCATACGTTTCGTGTCTGAGCCGTTAAATTGCGACCCCACTTTGTCTCTATACTGATGTTTTGCCTGTTTGATTGTCTTATGGAGGGAATAACTACACTGCTTGTATTCGGCCATATTCCCAGTCACCTTGCCATGGATAAATGCGATGGTTTGCGCTTTCAGTTTTGCACGAATGCCGCCATCTATACACAGTTTCTGAATAGTGAAGGTTTAAATAGTCACAGTGGATACAACATTTCCTATACACTTCCTGATAAACTCAGTCACCGTATCAGTATATACTTCGATATTATTCTCGGAGGCTAACCGGAACATGGATTCCGATTGGTCAGACCAGCATTGAATAGTTCTTAGCACGGGTACTTCCTGTTCGAGTTTCTGCCTATAGGAAGGGAGGAGCAAAATTGAGACGTGAACAGATTTGCCGAAAGGAGGGCAGAGGAGGGCCTTGTAGGCATCCCGGAAGTTGGAGTAGCAGTGGTCGAGTGTTTTAGCAGAGTGAGTACTACAGTCAATATGTTGATAGAATTTCGACATTCTTTTCCTCTAATTTACTTTGTTAAAATCCCCAGCTACAGTAAATGCGGCCTCAGGATATGTGGTTTGCATAAAGTCCAGTGAAATTCTTTGAGGGCTGTCGTGGTATCGGCTTGAGGGGGGATATATACGGCTGTAACTATAACCGAAGATAATTCTCTTGGGAGGTTATACGGTTAGCATTTGATTGTGAGGTATTCTAGGTCGGGTTAACAAAAGGACTTAAGTTCCTGTATGTTAGCACTATCACACCACGAGTCATTAATCATGAAACATACACCCCTGCCCTTCTTCTTCCCGGAGAGATATTTATTCCTGTCTGCGCGATGAACTGAGAACCCAGCTGGCTGGACTTATTCAGACAGTATATCCCGAGAGAGCAATGTTTCTGTGAAACAGAGTATATTACAATCCCTGATGTCTCTCTGGAAAGAAATCCTTGGCCTGAGCTCGTCAACTTCATTTTCCAGAGACTGGACATTAGCGAGTAATATACTCAGAAGCAGTGGGTGGTGTGCGCACCTCCTACGAACAAAGGATCCAATTCCGGAAAGTTGTATTCCTGGTCGTAATGCTGGTAGTGCTGGTGAGTTACTGTCACTCTGATATGCAATAGTTCGGCTCTATTTAATAACACCAAAAACAAATCTGGGCTAATAATGTAAGAAATAACACATAAAAAACTAAATAGTGCCAAGTTTCCTAAGAGATAGAATGCAGCCCTCTCTGTCGGCGCCAGTTAACACCTGTTAATTGAAATGCATTCCTGTTAATTGAAATGCATTCCAGGTGACTACCTCATGAAGATGGTTGAGAGAATGCCAAGAGTGTGCAAAGCTGTCATCAAGGCAAAAGGTGGCTATTTGAAATAAAATAAATAAAACATATTTTGATTTGTTTAACACTTTTTTGGTTACTACATGATCCCTTATGTGTTATTTCATAGTGTTGATGTCTTTATTATTATTCTACAATGAAGAAAATAATAAAAATACAGAAAAACCCTGGAATGAGTAGTTGTGTCCAAACTTTTGACTGGTACTGTATATAAATATATTTAAAATGTATTTTGTTTTATATATATATATATATATATATATATAGACACAAGTTTTAAGTATCCCATCTAGCCATGAACGCAACACCCCCAAGCCTGCTTTGGCAGCGGTGACGTCACTAGGTCGAGTGAATTGAGGTGGAGGCAGCTACGTGAAAGGAATTGTTTTGAGAAATCAAAGAAAGTACGTGAATTAATTCTTTTGCTTACGACTCGACTGGTTTGTGGAAACGGTTTATTTTCGTTCTTGTTCGAGTGTGTGTGCTTCGTCAGTCCCCGTTCTCGTTGGAGTGAACACAAAGGTAAGAAAATAATTAACTGAGCGTAAAGTTGGTGTGGTCGCCCCGGGTGATGTTTGTGGCGTGAACTATAGCCTATAGTCGCTGCATTTTATTTTCACAAATGTAGCATTGCGAACCATGACAAGTCAGTGGTTATAAACATTATACAGAGAAGCCTATTTATCGTTTGGTACAAGGCCTAGAGGTGGACAATATATTCATGGACCATTTTGTCAGAACACTAAACTAAACGTCACTTTCTGATTCTTTCAGTCACTGTGTCGTCGTGTCCACACACTGGCGGTACACCAGTTGTTAGGCTGTATGTGCGTTTTTACAGGATTGTTTATATATGGTTAACGGGAATGCATTTTTTTTTTTTTGTTACATGAAATAATGCACTTATTATTAGAAGTAGGCTGCAATATGCTAGTAGAGTATATCGTGTAAATGTAACATTCGACTCATACAAATGAATATATTGTGCTTCTGTTTGAAACCAAATATTGTCTGGTTTGCATTGTAGGCTGTTTTTCTTTTAAGAGTTCCTCTTACTTTCAGTTTTGTCTATTTGTGGTTTTCAGGTTTCATCAAGTGGAGAACTGCTAAATGCTATCCCGTAGCCAATAACCTTTTCCCACAATTGGTCTACAATCCAATCAAAACCTAGATTCCCGCACACATCTCATATCCGTTGGTATGAACATTTTGCTTCAACAGCTTCGCTTAGACAATTAAACCATCTTCATTGCAAACCTTTATCACACATTGAGGAAAATTATATTTTGTTGCCAGAAAAAAAGGAGCTTCACATTGTAGGCTACGATAGCCAACAGGGATTACATACAGTAGTAAGCTGTAGTGCAGTCTGGAAGAATGGTTAATGAACTTCTTTCAAACACAGTCCAGACAAAAGAGCAATGACAGAAACAACTAAAGAAATTTAATGTATAATCCACTACTCTTTTGTCTACTAGGCTACTGTTTAGAAACCATCACTCAGCCCAAGGCTGACCTTTATGCAAATTAACTCACTCACACCACCACTCCACAGCACCTTTATGTTATTCCATCAGGCTTTCAGAGGTGTGAAGTGGTACCATCGAGAGATATTGTACTTTACAGTCAGGAATTAATCCCATTTTTTTTTTTACCGGTGCTGCAAATGTCACATAAATGCCAGAACTAACACATTTAGCTCTGTGCTGTGGACAGTAATATGAAACCGTTCCACTGATTAACAGACTCATAAGGAAATTTAGCTTATCAGCTTTTTTTTGTCCTTATCAGATCAGTTTTATGTGATGCGGATGAATGTTCTGTATCTGGGACAGTCAGCGGGACAGTGGGTCAGGTGTAGTTTTGGGCCGCACCTAGCAGATACACCCCTCTGAGAGGTAGGTCACCATGGCAACACAGTTTTTACGGGACATGGTTGGCTGCCATTGCAATGATAGGTATGTAAAATGCAGGTTTTGGCATTCTCTGTAGGCTTGTTGTTAAAGGTCCAATGCAGCTGTTTTTACCTCAATATCAAATCATTTCTGGGTAACAATTATGTACCTTGCTGTCATTGATTTCAAATAAAATGCACTGGGAGAAAAGGGTCAATATCAGGTGATAGCTATATTTATCCAGATACGCATGTTCTTAATTTCATATGGAGCTTGGATGTTCTCCGTAATGGGACAGTTTCTACATGCATCCAATCCGACCCTTAAATCTCCTTGCTACCTTATGAGTCCAGGGAGCTATCTGGGATGAGCTCCCTTCAAGACAAACGCCTGATGCGCGTGCACCCACTTACGTATTTGTAGAATATTTTGATATCGCAATAGGGTATGTTTCAACATGCTGACATATCTAAGCCTTTATACTTAGGCATGAACAAATCCACTTTCAGAAATGTATAATATCATGTATAATATCTGTAGTCATTATCTGATCATTTATGGATCTGTATAGAAAATTAACTGATTTCAATAGTTATCCTTACATGATCTTCACATCTTCAAATGTCTGTTCAAATAGACTAAATCTCACTCGTGATCAGTGTCCAGTCTCCAAATTATTTAACCTTTATTTAACCAGGAAAAGCCCACTGAGACCCAGAGTCTCTTTTTCAAGGGAGACCTGGCCAAGAAGGTAGCAACAATCAATACATTACATCATTAAAACATACAACACAACATGATCCAGCCTAAAAAAGAGCATTTACACTCCTCTGTAAGATTTCTATCAATATTTTAAATGAATTCAGTGGCACTAACGTATCTAGATGAAGCATGGATTGTAGACTATTCCTTGCCTTTGATGCACAAGAAGAGAAGGTAGTCTTGCCTAATACTGTGAATGTCCTGGGGACTTTAAGTAGCAACCACCTAGCACACCGGGTATGGTAACTGCTGGTGGTGAAGGAGACCAGACTACAGAGGTAAAGAGGGAGTTTACCCAAAGGGCTTTGTAGATGAACACATACATTTGTATCTTTCTGCGCATATAAAGTGAGGTCCAACCTACCATTCGGTACAAGGTGCAAGGCTGGGTGAGTGATTTGGCATTTGTAATAAAGCGCTAGGATGCATGATAAACAGAGTTCAGTCTCTGTAAGACAGAGGAGTCTGCATGCATATACAACAAGTCACCATAATCAATTACAGAGAGAAAAGTGGCCTGAACAAGCTTCTTTCTAGTCCTAAGCGGGAAGCAAGCCTTATTACGAAAATAAAATTTCAATTTAAGCTTTGTCACAAGATTATCCACATGAACTTTAGATGACAACTTGTCATCCAACCAAATACCTAGGTATTTGTAGGATAACACTTTTTCAATGGATAAGCCACCATATGTGACAATGCTAACCTTTGGCAGAGTTCTAGTTTTGGTAAAGGTCATGCATTTAGACCATAAAGGGAGGCCTGCAGTGACTGAATAGCAGTGTAGAGCTCTTCAACAGCCTGAACCAGAGAAGGAGCACATTCATATAAAACTGTATCATCTGCAGCTTTGCTGGTTGCATCCCATTTCCCAAATCATTAATACAAATTGAGAACAACACAGGAGCTAAAATGGAACCCTGGGGCACACCTCTATTAATCTCTAGAAAGCTAGACTTGTGATTGTCTGTATATACACATTGTGTTCTGTCAGAAAGATGGTTTCTAAAACAATTTACTGCCCCTACACTGAGACCAATGTTTCAGTCTCGCTAACAACAATTCATGGTCAACTGAATCAAAGGCCTTTGATAAATCCACCAACAGAGCAGCACAATGTTGCTTTTTATTAGGTGCATTAATGATGTAATTTGTCCCTGCCATAGCTGCAGTTTTGGTACTGTGCCCCGATCTAAAGCCAGACTGAACCGCGCTCAGTATGTTCTTTTCAATTAAGTTTTTTAATTTTGAGTTCACTAGGGATTCATAGATTTTGGCCAGGATAGAGTGTTTAGAGAGAGGACAATAGTTAGTTATTAGCATCTGAGGGTTCTCCACCCTTTAGCAGTGGGAAGACATAAGCTGATTTCCAAATGCTGGGTATGGAATTGGTCAAAAGACTCAAGTTGAAAATGTGAGCCACAGGTTCAGTAATAATACCAGCCGCTATCTTTAAGAGGTAGGGATCCAGGTTGTCTGGACCTGCAGACTTTTTAGTGTCTATTGCCTTTATTGACCTCAGTATAAGAAACAGAACAGGCTCAAGGTTAAAATGGTTCACATGGGGGACTATATCATAGTTGACTGTAACAGAGCTTACATTAGAGTCCTGGGCCCCACCATTATCAAAAACTGAACCAGCAGATATGAAGTGCTTGTTAAAACCCCTACAATATTGTCTTTATCCTTCACTTCATTAGAATCTATAATTAAATGGTCAGGAAGGCCAGAGGATACATTAGAACCTGACACTGATTTGATTAGCTTCCAGAACTTGGTAGGGTTGTTTAGGTTCTCTGTGACTGCATTTAAATAGTCATCTGATTTGGACTTCCTGATCAATCATGTGCATTTGTTTCTTAGCGCTCTGAAGGAGGCCCAGTCAACAGGAGTGTTTGTATGTCTAGCTTGAGCCCAAGAGATGTCTTTCTAATTCATTCTGCCAAGTTATCTGACAACCAGGGATTGTCTGGTCTGTGTGGTGCAGACACTAGAGAAGAGAACCCATGATTGAGAGGAATGGGAAACAGTAACTTTGCGAGCCTGATAATACATGATCTAAGTGACGTATAGTTGGTATTAAGCAGTCACAAAAGTATGCCTTATTTACTTTGAGGAACTATTAAAATAGTGGTATTGTCAGATAGCATAGGCAGCAGATCTGTAGAGATGAGGTGATGACTCTATAGAGATGAGGTGATGACTCTGTAGAGATGAGGTGATGACTCTGTAGAGATGAGGTGATGACTCTGTAGAGATGAGGTGATGACTCTGTAGAGATGCGGTGATGACTCTGTAGAGATGCGGTGATGACTCTGTAGAGATGCGGTGATGACTCTGTAGAGATGTGGTGATGACTCTGTAGAGATGTGGTGATGACTCTGTAGAGATGAGGTGATGACTTGGAATGAAATAGTCATCAGCAATGTGAATAACTGATGATTAATAAGTCATAAGCAGTAATGGGCAGTCAAATGAATTACTTAAATTACTTTAAAAAATCATAATGTGATTTTCTGGATTTTTGTTTTAGATTCCGTCTCTCACAGTTGAAGTGTAATTATGATAAAAATTACAGACCTCTACATGCTTTGTAAGTAGGAAAACCTACAAAATCGGCAGTGTATCAAATACTTGTTCTCCCCACTGTATACATCTAACAGTTCCTCTCTCTTCATATCTGTGTTTCAGATCTCTATATAAGTTTCTCTGTCTTGATCTCAGTGTTTCAGATCTGTATATATGTTTCTCTCTTTCTCCATATCAGTGTTTCAGATCTGTATATATGTTTCCCTCTTTCTCCATATCAGTGTTTCAGATCTGTATATCTATAACAGTTTCTCTCTCCATCTCAGTGTTTCAGATCTGTATATCTATAACAGTTTCTTGTTATCTTTGGAACACTGACCTAAATAGACTTGAATGTCTCTCTAAAAAGGCTATAATTATAGTGTTCAAGACTTGGTGGAGCCTTGCAAGCCCATAGCCCATCCCTTGATATTTAGTGGTTTCTCATTCCACTCAAACATATTGTTTTATCATATGTCATACGTTTGACAATTTTCTGACTGGCCATCCTGTAGAACTAGAACATGTGTAATCATCCACATTTATAGCTAGGCTACACAATAAATAGTGACTTCCACTGTGACGTGTAAAACTGACCCAGTATCACCAAGACGTCATCATTACTCATCTGTTGTGCTTGTTAGAGAAAAGAAGCCATGTTGTAAAACCACCCATTCACAACACCACTGATTTGGTAGCACAGTAGCTGGTCCTAAACTCTCTGCTCTTTCTCCTACTGCAAAATGTTAATCTGCCCAATAGAGGACTAGATGGACACAGACGGTTGGAGATAATATTATGTAATGAGGGATGGTAGGTCCAAAGGTTAGCTCATTGTTATTCTCCCTCTATCATGTGGCAGCAGTTACAGGGTAAATCCATTTGAATTCAATCACTTTTTGACTGCACCCCTTTTCGATTTGAACAAAACCTTCCATACGTATTTGCCTGTTGTAGAAGTGCTCAGAAAGTGACTTTTTGGACCTGAATACCAAAACATTCAATAGATAAAGATGCTCAAAGGGACCCTATTTAGCATAACCCACCATACCATGAGACTTCCATGTCTTCATCCCTGGAAATTATAAACAGTTGAGATTGATATCATTTAAAAGCGTACAAAACAGGGTTGTCAAACAAAAAATAAATGTTAATGTAATTGTATTTTCTTTCTTTTTCTATTATCTTAAAGGTCAATGCATATGTTGTACCTTAGACCTGGGGGTGCCACAGGGTTCAATTCTCGGGCCGACTCTTTTCTCTGTATATATCAATGATGTTACTCTTGCTGCGGGCGATTCCCTGATCCACCTCTACGCAGACGACACCATTCTGTATACTTCCGGCCCGTCCTTGGACACTGTGCTATCTAACCTCCAAACAAGCTTCAATGCCATACAACACTCCTTCCGTGGCCTCCAACTGCTCTTAAACGCTAGTAAAACCAAATGCATGCTTTTCAACCGTTCCCTGCCTGCACCCGCACGCCCGACTAGCATCCACCCTGGATGGTTCCGACCTAGAATATGTGGTCATCTATAAGTACCTAGGTGTCTGGCTAGACTGTAAACTCTCCTTCCAGACTCATATCAAACATCTCCAATCTAAAATCAAATCTAGAGTCAGCTTTCTATTCCGCAACAAAGCCTCCTTCACTCACGCCGCCAAACTTACCCTAGTAAAACTGACTATCCTACCAATCCTCGACTTCGGCGATGTCCTCTACAAAATAGCTTCCAATACTCTACTCAGCAAACTGGATGCAGTTTATCACAGTGCCATCCGTTTTGTGTTACTAAAGCACCTTATACCACCCACCACTGCGACCTGTATGCTCTAGTCGGCTGGCCCTCGCTACATATTCGTAGCCAGACCCACTGGCTCCAGGTCATCTACAAGTCCATGCTAGGTAAAGCTCCGCCTTATCTCAGTTCACTGGTCACGATGGCAACACCCACCCGTACACCTGCTGGAGCGCGTGCTATCTCACTGATCATCCCTACAGCCAACACCTCATTTGGCCGCCTTTCGTTCCAGTTCTCTGCTGCCTGTGACTGGAACGAATTGCAAAAATCGCTGAAGTTGGAGACTTATTTCCCTCACCAACTTCAAACATCTGCTATCTGAGCAGCTAACCGATCGCTGCAAGCTGTACAAAGTCTATCGGTAAATAGCCCACCCAATTTTACCTACCTCATCCCCATACTGTTTATTTATTTACTTTTCTGCTCTTTTGCACACCAGTATCTCTACCTGCACATGACCATCTGATCATTTATCACTCCAGTGTTAATCTGCTAAATTGTAATAATTCGCCTACCACCTCATGCCTTTTGCACACAATGTATATAGACTCTCTTTTTTTTTCTTTTTTTCTACTGTGTTATTGACTTGTTTATTGTTTACTCCATGTGTAACTCTTGTCTGTTCACACTGCTATGCTTTATCTTGGCCAGGTCGCAGTTGCAAATGAGAACTTGTTCTCAACTAGCCTACCTGGTTAAATAAAGGTGTTCTCAACTAGCCTACCTGGTTAAATAAAGGTGTTCTCAACTAGCCTACCTGGTTAAATAAAGGTGTTCTCAACTGGCCTACCTGGTTAAATAAAGGTGTTCTCAACTGGCCTACCTGGTTAAATAAAGGTGTTCTCAACTAGCCTACCTGGTTAAATAAAGGTGTTCTCAACTAGCCTACCTGGTTAAATAAAGGTGTTCTCAACTGGCCTACCTGGTTAAATAAAGGTGTTCTCAACTGGCCTACCTGGTTAAATAAAGGTGTTCTCAACTGGCCTACCTGGTAAATAAAGGTGTTCTCAACTGGCCTACCTGGTTAAATAAAGGTGAAATAAAAAATAAATAAAATGAAGACCTTATTTTACATCATCTGAGGTGTGACCTCCATCGGTTGAGACACAACTTCCTCTTGAATACAGGGTGGGTGTCATGTTTTGGCTGATAAGTGCTAAAATGGGAAAAAAAACAGACATTTAAAATGGTACCACAAAGATGGTTGGAGGTTCACACATCAGAGAATGTTGACTTGAATGTGAATCTGTTTTTAAATGATACTGTCAATCCTCCGTAGGAAACCTATTGAAATCGTATTGATGAGAATAGACATGACATCTTTGTGGGGGGGGGGTGCCACATATCTCCGCATACACACTGCAATCCTACTTATAGTGAGAGCAAATGTTGAAGAGATGCATGTCATTTTAGGCACACGGTACATAATCATCAAAAACGTCCCTTCCAGCTTGGCACTCTCTTTAAGAGTTATCCGACAGGGACAGTCCAAGGAGACTTTGTCCTCTGGCTGACCCTTCTATTTCTGCCCTCTCTCATCAGAGATGGTTCTACAGCCTTTTCTTTCTCCTTTTCATTACACTGTGTACCAGCTCTCCCATTTTTCCTCACTCACTCTCTTTCTCCTTCTCACTCATTTTAAGCCTTTTATCTCACTTCTGTCTCAACGCTCCCATCCTCCCTTCCCTCTCTTCACCCTCTCTCTCAGGTCCTCACTCCGCTTGCAGCCAACAACTGAACCAACAGTCTGTCAGCTCAGCTCCAACAGACTTGTGTCACCACTGGGCACCCAGCCTAATCCTGTTCTGGGCTGCAGATACGGACAGAGAGGGGGACAGATAGAGGGGAGGGGGAGATGGCACTGGTACATTGGTATGTCTCTTTCATGGACCATCCACTCCCTGTCCACAAGCCCTGACCCCAGCCCCATATGGTTCCGTATAAGGCCCTTAAAACAGGCCCTTTTAAAAGACCCATCTTTTCTATGGATGCTGGGGGAGATGGAGGACGTAGGAAAGAGAAGGGAGTATGTTTCAGTGACTCCCATCCAATCAGTTAACTCAGTTCATCATCAACACATGAAATACAGCTCCAGGGTATAGCTTTAGAGACACTCCACAGGGCTGGGACCAGGGGGAGCTGGGACCAGGGGGACCGGGGGGGAGCTGGGACCAGGGGGACCGGGGGGGGAGCTGGGACCAGGGGGACCGGGGGGGGAGCTGGGACCGGGGGGACCGGGGGGGGAGCTGGGACCGGGGAGGGGGGGGGAGCTGGGACCGGGGAGGGGGGGGAGCTGGGACCGGGGAGGGGGGGGAGCTGGGACCGGGGAGTGGGGGGGAGCTGGGACCGGGGAGGGGGGGGAGCTGGGACCGGGGAGGGGGGGAGCTGGGACCGGGGACCACTGGGGGGAGCTGGGACCGGGGGGGGGCAGGGACCAGAAGTGCTCGGGGGGGAGCTGGGTCCGGGGGAGCTGGGACCAGGGGGCAGGATTTCTGTTGGGACTATGAGTTTACACCACTGCCACTCTCCCTCTTTCTCAGTTGACCTCAGTTCATGACCTTGTCTGAAACAAACACACACATCTGACAGAAGCAGTTCAGTAATATCACTGCATCAAGGTTTGGATTCCCTTAGCTTGCTATCTGGTCACTGGAAATACAGTGGGTGGTGGGATTCTCTGTGTGTGTTTGCCTGCTGTCCTAGTTTTAGCCTATATGCGAGTTGATAATTAAATACAAAGGCATCATTTAATTCCTTACTACTTGTGCACTCTCGCTGACAACTCATTGACACTTCCGTTCTGTGAAGTTGTCAAAGTTCCTGTCAACTTGGGGTACCAGTGTTACGCCCCCAGAGGCGGCAGGCGCAGCAGTCATATGTTAATGCAAGGCTAAAGCAGCCGGTCACAGAGAGCAGGCGTGTTGCCAGCAGTAGCATGACGCCGTGATTCCCTCTCTGCCTCCTGGCTTCAGTCATGTTCAGATAACCCAGATTGCCAGGGTGTTCTGAGGAGAGGTTAAACCCTCATGGAGCTGGACTTCCATTGTGGAGAGAGTGGGATGGGAGAGAGAAGTAGGTTTGTCTTACCGGGATATACGATAATACTGGCTCTGAATAAAAGGGGTGATTATTTTCAAACCCCGGTGAGTCTATGTGATCCGAAAGTTAGCAATGCTAACAAGCACATGTCAATCCCATATAGAATGCTAATGAGTGCATTGTGAACATTTTAATAGTCTCTGATCTAAAGTGTTTGCAGGACAGACAACCCATCTCAAAGTTATACAAGTTAAAAAAAAATGCTACTCACAGTTTTCTGTACACACTAAACAAATATTAGACAGCAAGGTTCTTGATCCAGGAGGGGATTCTCTAAAGTTACCTTGCGAAGATTGATTTTGGAAGAAGTTAGTTATCTAGCTATGTGGTTAACTAGCTACTTAATTAGCTAATCAAATGCACACTTGCAAAACACAACCTGTGGCGTACTTCATTAGCATCGAATAGCCCCTGCGATATTCAACTTTTCAGGGAAGTTAGGAACCAATATACACAGGCAGTTAAGGAAAGCAAAGGCTAGCTTTTTCAAACAGAAATGTACATCCTGTAGCACAAACTCCAAAAAGTTCTGGGACACTGTAAAGTCCATGGAGAATAAAAACACCTTTCCAGCTGCCCACTGCACTGAGGCTAGGAAACACTGTCACCACCGATAAATCCACAATAATTGACCATTTCACTAAGCATTTTTCTACGGCTGGCCATGCTTTCCACCTGGCTACCCCTACCCTGGTCAACAGTTCTGAGATCCCCAAAGATTGGAAAGCTGCCGCGGTCATCCCCCTCTTCAAAGGGAGGGACACTCTAGACCCAAACTGTTACAGACCTATATCTATCCTGCCCTGCCTAGGGTCTTTGATAGCCAAGTTAACAAACAGATCACCAACCATTTCGTACCTTCTCCGCTATGGAATCTGGTTTCCGAGCTGGTCATGCACCTCAGCCACGCTTAAGGTCCTAAACAATATCATAACCGCCATCGATAAAAGACAGTACTGTGCAGCTGTATTCATCGACCTGGCCAATGCTTTCGACTCTGTCAATCACCACATTCTTATCAGCAGACTCAACAGCCTTGGTTTCTCAAATGACTGCCTCGCCTAGTTCACCAACTACTTCTCAGAAAGAGTTCAGTGTGTCAAATCGGAGGGCCTGTTGTCCGGACCTCTGACAGTCTCTATGGGGGTGCCACAGTGTTCAATTCTCGGGCCGCCTCTTTTCTCTGTATACATCAATGATGTCGCTCTTACTGCTGGTGATTCTCTGATCCACCTCTAGGCAGACAACTCTCCTTCCGTGGCCTCCAACTGCTCTTAATTGCAAGTTAAACTAAATGCATGCTCTTCAACCGATCGCTGCCTGCCCATCCAGCATCACTACTCTGGACGGTTCTGACTTAGAATATGTGGACAACAACAAATACCTAGGTGTCTGGTTAGACTGTAAACTCTCCTTCCAGACTCATATTAAACATCTCCAATCCAAAATGAAATCTAGAATTGGCTTCCTATTTCGCAACAAAGAATCCTTCACTCATGCTGCCAATCACACCCTTGTAAAACTGACTATCCTGCCGATCCTTGACTTTGGCGATGTCATTTACAAAATAGCCTCCAACACTCTGCTCAGCAAACTGGATGCAGTCTATCACAGTGCCATCATTTTGTCACCAAAGACCCATATACTACCCACCACTGCGACCTGTATGCTCTCGTTGGCTGGCCCTCGCTTCATATTCGTCACCAAACCCACTGGTTCCAGGTAATCTATAAGTCTTTGCTAGGTAAAGACCTGCCTTATCTCAGCTCACTGGTCACCATGGCAGCACCCACCCGTAGCACGCGCTCCAGCCGCTATATTTCACTGGTCTCCCCCAAAGCCAATTGCTGGATCAAATCCCCAGCTGACAAGGTAAAAATCTGTCATTCTGCCCCTGAACAAGGCAGTTAACCCACTGTTCCCTGGTAGGCCGTCATTGTAAATAATAATTTGTTCTTAACTGACTTACCTAGTTAAATAAATAACTTGATCACATGTTGTGTGCTGCGCAACAGTGAGTTACTAGCAAGGCTCCGGTCTCGTTGTTGTGTGCCTGGGGACTTCGATCTGCTTTCTCTTAACGAATTGCACAAGTTGACTGCAGGTATGTACTTAAAAAGTAGTTACAAATATTCAAATGGATAAAAATAAAAAACGGTATGGAGAGAGAGAATCAACTACTTCCCCATTACTGTGTAAGATGTGATCCTCTGTTCCCCTGTCCATGCATGGCTCACATAGCCCTGATGGTGACACAGCTCTCACGGTCAGAGGTTGCTGCTATATCCTAACCTATCCCTGATCTTTTCTCTGGTAAGACTGGTAGAACTACCCTATAGCACTAGATTACAGTTTTAAAATACTACCTTATAATATCAATGGAGCCCCTAGAGATTTCCACCAGTTAAGACTGTGCTTTTAACAGTTTAGAATGTGTCTCTTAGGACACTGAGCAGTTCTGACTGAACTACCCAATCACCCATCTCGGCATCGCTCTAGCTAGAGGAAACCTTGAGCTGTGATGTGCTATTTAACATCACCTGTCAATCAATTAATATAATATGCCTTCTGTGTGTAATTGTTCATCATCCGAGTTCATAGTGTGCCATTAGTTAAAGCAGTTACTGATTTATCACGTATCACATTTCCTCTGGATTGGTCTCAATGTGTTAGTGTCAAAGAACCCCTTTTCACCCCTTCTCCCTCTATTAGTGCGCACCAATACTGCAGTGTGCCGCAGTGTTAATTCTCTCACACACACGCACGCACAGACACAGAGGGTGCACTATGAAACTGTTTTATTTATGAGATGGATGGCTTAAGGGTGACTGGGGTCCTAACAAGATTACCAGGGCCAAGCAAATACATGGTCACGCACAAGCAGATACCTGTTGAATGTTGGTGTTTTGTGTGGAAGGAGTGACATCAGCATTCTGCCTGTTTGGGAAAATAGAAACACTTTGGTTGCCTAGCGATGGGTTGTTTTGGCTTCCATTTTCTAAAAGAACATCTATTTTATTTGGTGTTGGTATGTGACAATGTGTCATAGTTGGTAGTGTCAGGAGGTTTGTCCTGACCAAGAAAATGTCAGGCTCACACACACGCACACACTGGTTAATGCTGTGTCAGCCGGTCGTGACTGTGTGATTTTTAGTCTTGGGCCAGAGATGATCCTATTCACACAGGCTGCTTCCGTTTCTCTCCTCTGATTGTGCGTCAACCTTACTTCCTGGGGCTGGGAGCATTGTCACGACGTCAGAGCAGGGCTTATATAACACATGCACGCTTGGGCAAGGCAAGCAGGAGAGAAGTGACTCACCCCCAGCATATACCTGCAGCACACCAGGCCAAAGGCCATGGCAGCCACATTGACTGTCTCTCTCTGTGTGTAGAGGGGGAGGGAGAGAGAGAGAGAGAAATAAGTGGTCTTGTGGCATGCCAACGACCAGCAGGTGGGTATGGTAGTGTAATGAAGTAAACCCACTTTTTTCACTCCAAATAGTTCTCTCTTCACATTCTGTCTTTCTCATTCTCCCTGTACTGTCACTCTGGTGCCATTGGGTTGCTCTTCATCAAAGAGAATAATTCAGCTATTCAGAGCAGCTGTGAAGGAGAGAAGAGCAGGAGGTACAAAGAGAAGGTTAAGCACATGCTGAAAGAGTCAACAGCACTTTATATTACTGGAGAAAGAAGAGGGGCAGAGTAAGAGAGAACAAGAGACAATTTTTACTTAACATTATGTAGTCTCTCATTTGCATATGTAGCAATTTTGGTTAAGTTAGCATCGAGCAGTGATGTCTACTTCCTGAGACCTTGAAGTACAGGTGCCAAGACTCATGAATGCTTTGGCTTGTCAGATGTACAGACTCCGTTACACATGCTAATCTGAATTCCCTGAAGCCAGCCTGGGAGACACAGCCAAGAGAATCTCATCCACATGTTATGCTCATGTTATGCTCTATGCTCTGGTTCTTGACACCTACAGTGATTGCACAACACCATGTCTGTGTAGGCAAAGCTCTCCTCTCTCCTCACTCTCATTCACTCACAATATAGTTTATGTAGTAGAGAATAGGCCCCAGAGACGTCTTCCACCCTCTCCTGGCATAGTACCAGCCCCAGAGACGTCTTCAACCCTCTCCTGGCATAGTACCAGCCCCAGAGACGTCTTCAACCCTCTCCTGTCATAGTACCAGCCCCAGAGACGTCTTCAACCCTCTCCTGTCATAGTACCAGCCCCAGAGACGTCTTCAACCCTCTCCTGTCATAGTACCAGCCCCATGGACCCACTTAAATAATTCATTTCATGGTAAAAGACTTTATAAGGTTAAAGATAATGATTAAAGAATTCTACCCGGAAACGTAACCATTAGGGATTATAGGTTATGTAGCATATATAAGGAATAATGAAAATGTTAAAACATAAGTGGGGGAAGAGAGAAATGTATGTTTGTTCCTAAAGAAAACACAGAGAACAATTAAACTGTGTTTGAACCGACCTGGCTAGAACTCTGAGAAATTTACGATAGGACAGGGAGTACCCCTCCAGGTTCCCCTAATCTGGGTGGAATGGAACTGTCAAACCGTGGTGAGAATTCTGGAGAAGATGGCTCTCCTAATGTTAGTGCGCATGTGTGTGCGTAAGTAAGGAGAATGGTAAAAAATGAATGTCTTTGTATATGAACTGAAGAGCTCTCGTGAATAAACATTGATTTGACTTTTCTAAGCTGGGAATTCTGTCTTTTTCATTTAAACCAGAACTTTACCAACTCTGGGTTGCAGACCGATTTTGAATAATTTAAATGTATGAAAATTGAAAACAAAATTCCATCTAATTTGATGATACAGAAGTAGCAACACAAGGATATAACATCTATAGAAGAGACAGGAATGCTTATAGGGGAGGTGTTGCTGTATCTATTCAGAGCCATATCCCTGTAATGCTTAGAGAATATCTTATTTCGAGTGTTATTGAAGTGTTGTGGTTGCAGGTTCACTTGGCACATCTAAAGCCTTTTCTTTTTGGATGTTGCTATTGGCCACCAAGTGCTAACCGTCAGTATCTGAATAATGTGTGAAATGCTTGACAGTGTATGTGATGTAAACAGAGGTCTACTTTCTTGGGGACCTGAATAAGCTGTGCACTCAAAAGGAAGCTTCTCACTGTAACCAGTGCCTTTAATCTGGATAAGGTTATTGATCAGTTTACCAGCGTGTTTACAAACACTACAGGAACAAGATTTAAATAAAGGTGATTTTTTTTTATATAAAAAAAATAAAAACAACTTCTTATGGCTGCAGGGGCAGTATTGAGTCGCTTGGGTGAAAGGTGCCCAGAGTAAACGGCCTGCTCCTCAGTACCAGTTGCTAATATATGCATATTAATATTAGTATTGGATAGAAAACACTCTGAAGTTCCTAAAACTGTTTGAATGATGTCTGTGAGTATAACAGAACTCATATGGCAGGCAAAAACCTGAGAAGAAATCCAAACGGGAAGTGAGGAATCATGTTGGTCGATTTTCAACCCAGCACCTATTGAATTCACTGTGGGATATGGATGAAGTTGCACTTCCTAGGGCTTCCACTAGATGTCAACCGTCTTTAGAAACTTGAATGAGGCTTCTACTGTGTTGTGGGGCTGAATGGGAGCTGAATGAGCCAGGTGTCTGGCAGAGAGCCAAGGGCTGGTTACACGCAATTCACATGATAGCGACCTGCGTTCCATGGCTTCTCTACACACAAAGGAATTCTCCGGTTGGAACTTTATTGAAGATTTATGATAACAACACCCTAAAGATTGATTCTATACTTAGTTTGACAAGTTTCTTCGACCTGTAATATAACTTTTTGAAGTTTTCATCCGACGTTCGGATGGACCTGCACGAGCGTTTGGATTTGTGTACTAAACACGCTAACAAAGGTAGCTACTTGGACATAAATAATGGACATTATGAACAAATCAAGCATTTATTGTGGAACTAGGATTCCTGGGAGTGCATTCTGATGAAGATCATCAAAGTTAAGGGAATATTTATAATGTTCTGATTTCTGTTGACTCCAACATGGGGGATAATTGTATTTATTTTCTGAGCGCCGTCTCAGATTATTGCATCGTTTGGTTTTTCCGTTAAGTAAAAAAAAAAAATACAGCGGTTGCATTAGGAGAGGTATATCTATAATTCCATGTGTATAACTTGTATTTTCATCTACATTTATGATGAGTATTTCTGTTGAATTGATGTGGCTATGCAAAATCACTGGATGTTTTTGGAACTAGTGAACGTAACACGCCAATGTAAACTCCGATGTTTTTATATAAATATGAACTTTATCAAACAAAACATGTATTGTGTAACATGAAGTCCTATGAGTGTCATCTGATGAAGATCATCAAAGGTTAGGGATACATTTTATCTCTATTTGTGCTTTTTGTGACTCCTCTCTTTGGCTAGAAGAATGGCTGGGTTTTTCTGTGAGTTGGTGGTCACCTAACGTAATCGTTTGTGGTGCTTTCGCTGTAAAGCCTATTTGAAATCGGACACTGGTGGGATTAGCAACAAGAGTACCTTTTTTTTTTTAAAATGGTATAAGATACTCCATATACCCATCAGCAACCACAGCTAATGAAGTCTCTGAAACCCTTAACAAATGGTTGCAATCTGTTTTGGAATGCGTCGCCAATAATTAACTGGTCCTGGACATCTCTCAAACTAAGAGCATTGTATTTGGAACAAATCACTCCATAAGTTCTAGACCTCGGCTGAATCTGGTAATGAACGGTGTGGCAGAACAAGTTGAGACTAAATTACTTGGTGTTACCTTAGATTGTAAATTGTCATGGTCAAAACACATAGATTTATTGGTTGTAAAGATTAGAAGTCTGTCCGTAGAAGTGAGGCTGTGCTTTTTTGGACACCACACTCAAAAGCAAGTCCGGCAGGCTCTAGTTTTGTCATATCTTGATTATTGTCCAGTTGAGTGCTGCGAAGAAAGACCTAATTAAACTACAGGTGGCCCAGAACAGTGACACGTCTTGCTCTTCATTGTAATCAAAGGGATAATTTAGATACTATGCATGCCAGACTCTTGGCTAAGAGTTGAGGAGAGGGACTGCATCACTTGTTTTTATAAGAAACATTCATCTTTTCAGTCCTCACATCCAAAACAAATTCAAGAAAGCGTACAGTACTAATATAGAGCCGTTATTGTATGGAACTCCCTTCCATCTCATATTGCTCAAATGAACAGCAAACCTGGTTTAAAAAAAAACCCAGATAAAGCAACAACTCAAGGCACAACGCCTCTCCCCTATTTGACCTAGATAGTTTGTGTTGGTATGTAGGCTACGTGTGCCTTTTTTAAATTGACGTAGCTCTGTCCTTGAGCTGTTCTTGTCAAATTAACTTCTGTTCTTGCCTATTAATGTTCTGTATTATGTTTAATGTTTTGTGTGGACCCCAGAAAGAGTAGCTGCTGCTTTCGCAACACCTAATGGGGATGCTAATCAAATACCAACCCTCGCCTATCATAGTACCATCCCTAGAGACCTCTTCAACCCTCGCCTATCATAGTACCAGCCCTAGAGACCTCTTCAACCCTCGCCTATCATAGTACCAGCCCTAGAGACCTCTTCAACCCTCGCCTATCATAGTACCAGCCCTAGAGACCTCTTCAACCCTCGCCTATCATAGTACCAGCCCTAGAGACCTCTTCAACCCTCGCCTATCATAGTACCAGCCCTAGAGACCTCTTCAACCCTCGCCTATCATAGTACCAGCCCTAGAGACCTCTTCAACCCTCGCCTATCATAGTACCAGCCCTAGAGACCTCTTCAACCCTCGCCTATCATAGTACCAGCCCTAGAGACCTCTTCAACCCTCGCCTATCATAGTACCAGCCCTAGAGACCTCTTCAACCCTCGCCTATCATAGTACCAGCCCTAGAGACCTCTTCAACCCTCGCCTATCATAGTACCAGCCCTAGAGACCTCTTCAACCCTCTCCCATCTATCCTCACCCACCGCTTAAAATCACCACACACACACACTGCTGCATCTGGTCTCCCAGGTTTGCACAGCACTGGGACTAGTGAGAGAAACAGGAGAAGTTCAATAACGACTATCCTGGAGGTTTGTGCGTTTCTGTTTGCTTGTGTGATGAGTGACCGAGAGTTTGTTTGTTGCATCTGAAGCTAAATCTAAATCCACATTGATTCTGGGGTTCAGACTATGGTTTCCGCCTTCTATACACAGTGTGTGTGTGTGTGTGTGTGTGTGTGTGTGTGTGTGTGTGTGTGTTCAATTCACCTGGCATTGTGGGTGTCATTTGTGTTGAGTGACATAGTTAGGAGCTCTACTGCTAAATCAGAGATCCATGCATCACGTGTTTGTTTTGACGGGTGTTTTCGCAGCCAGTCACTGTGAAAAGGACACATTCTGACCTGCAGGGAATTGGAGGTTAAACGTTAGCTGAGGGGAACCTGCAGGCAACTGCAGACCAGTGGCATCACATTTCCTCTGTGTGCTGAGTGTGTACAGTATGAGCAGTCTGCAGCCCACCTGAGCTTAGTCCTCTGAGCTAACGGTGGTGCTTACACCAGCAGATCTCTGTTCTACTCCACGGTTTCTTTTACATTCCTATATACCTGAGTGGTGTGCAGTGTGTGTGATCAACATGGCCAGTAATCTTCTCGATGTTCAAGGGATGGGTTTTCCATAGGGCATGATTTCCTCCCATGTTTCCATCATTCTCTTCTGGGTATGTGTTTGTCTTTAACTCAGGGTATCTCATCAGAATAGTCTCAGGGCTAAACCTGTGGTGACATGGTGCCTTGTGCAGGGATGAAAACTTTTCGGTAATATTTGCCGTTTTGATCACAATTGGTCATCCATGTGAATTGTGCAGATCCATAAAAAACGTGTGTGGGGTCTGACAAAGTACGCAGGTGCAGAGTGTATCACCCCATTGAGCTATATAAGAGGTGCAAACGGATTGTCTTCCTGGGACAATCTCAATACTCGTGTCCTCCACACCTTCTCAAAACACATTGGAGGAGAAGGTCAGAGGGGACAGAACTCTGGGTTTCTCATCCAATGGGTTTTGAGGAGAGAGGACGCAAAGGAGTATGCCGTTGATATTCTCCCACTATATGCTCACTAACCTTACCTTCTCTGGCGGCTGTGTCATCACGCGCTCTTAACAAAAACACAATAGCAGTTTGGCTTAGAATACTGACACGACTGCGAACGCAAACAAATGAATGTGAACAGAACAAAACAGTGGTACCAAGTAGGCTCAGTAAACACAATATCAGATGGATAAAGACATGTCACAATCTATATTTAGACCAGTGGTATTAACAGTAAACACTATCAGATGGATAGGCATGACAATCTATATTTAGACCAGTGATATTAACAGTAAACTAAATATCAGATGGATAGGCATGACACAATCTATATTTATTCAACTGAAGTTGAATGGAGATCCAAATCATGAAAACACAGCCTGCTACAGTGAGATGCAGCCATGACCAGCTGTCTTTCCAAACAAATAGGCCTATAGGTCCTCTTCAGACATGGAAAATCCTGCCACCCTACACTTCAGTGGATTTAAATTTGACCCACGTAATGAATTAAGCAATGTCAGCATACCATAAACATGTTTCCTGAGTATTGAGATGATTCAAATATGTATTATGTACTTGTTGTTATATGCAACTGTATTACCTTTCTGGACTGTCACTAGTTATCATCCCTGCTTGTGGGAGGCACTATGATTGTTGGTGTGTTTATGTCTGTGTGCCATTGATACACTTCAGATGTCCATTACTTTAAGTTACATTCAAACACATGACCTTAAGCAACCTAAGGAAATAGGCAACTGGTGTGACAGTGGCAGATGTATTTGATTTGGGGAGAACCCAAAATATTTTACGCTACCCCTTTTTTTGTGATATCCAATTGGTCCCATCGCTGCAACTCCCATACGGACTTGGGAGAGGCAAAGGTCGAGCCATGCGTCCTCCGAAACAACCCTGCCAAGCCGCACTGCTTCTTGACACAACCTGGAAGCCAGACTCACTAATGTGTCGGAGGAAACACCGTACAACTGGAGACCGTGTCAGCGTGCATGAACCCGGCCCGTCAAAGGAAACATGCTAGCACCCGGCTTAGGCAATGCGGATGCTCCAGGAGCCATGTTGGCCCCAGCTGGTTGTGCCACAGAACCCTCTCCAGTACTGTAACTGACAACATAAAGGACAGTTTGCAGAAGTACAGTCATTGTGAATGAGGATTGTCTTGGATTTGCCTGGGTGGAGAGAGTGTAGTACAATAATCAATGATGATGTTCAGTACACTGCTTTAGCCCACAGCCATGTGTGTTGTATTTCACCCTTTGGTTGACAATATGGCTGATTTACATTGGCACTCTGACACACACACACACACGTACGTGTTCACCTCAGCATTACCCTCACTCTTCCAGACGGTGCTAAACAAACTGAGCTGTACATCAAAGCTCTTGTTTTCTGTGCTTGGTATTGTGTGCCCAGGGACATGGAGGAAGCGACCATGCTGTCATCTCTCCTGGGGTAACATAAAGAATACATGATTAACACTGTAGTCTGGTGCACTTCCGTTGAAGTGGTGAGAGATAAACAAAGGGAAGAGAGAACATGCCAGTCACACAATGATGGTAGTACAGCAGGAACCTGAGCGAGTCAAAGGTCACATCTAGAGACTGCAGGTGCAGTAGAGATACTCTTAATCATCGGCTATAAAAAGCCAACTGACATTTACTCCTGAGGTGCTAACCTGTTGCACCCTCTACAACCACTGTTATTATTATTATTATTATTTGACCCTGCTGGTCATTTATGAACATTTGAACATCTTGGCCATGTTCTGTTATCTTCACCTGGCACAGCCAGAAGAGGACTGGCCACCCCACACAGCCTGGTTCCTCTCTAGGTTTCTTCCTAGGTTTTGGCCTTTCTAGGGAGTTTTTCCTAGCCACCGTACTTCTACACCTGCTTTCTGTTTCGAGTTTTTAGGCTGGGTTTCTGTACAGCACTTTGAGATATCAGCTGATGTACGAAGGGCTTTATAAATACATTTGATTTGAGTAAGTTAGCCCAAGAAGAGGGAGGGGTTAAGATGGTCCTGGGACGGACTACATTAAAATTAAATAGGACACTTACTCCAACGCCTGTACCTATTGCTTGACAACATTTTTAAATCTAGACAGATTTCAAGCCAACTCCATCTTGTACTATGTGAGTGTCCAGGCATTTTATTCTACTACACAATTTTACCTCACTTTGTTGCAGTCTGACCAGTGCGTAGAGGTAGGTGTGTGTGTGACCACCACGCCAACCGTAACCATGGAAACTCACTAAACGATGTCTCTCCCACTCGGGGGAAGGGAAAGAAATGACAGAACCAGAGTGAAAGTGAGAAATTGCTTGAAAATTTGGGAGTGAATGGAGTAAAGACTGAATGGAGAAAGATATAGGAATTCAGTTTGTGTTAGTGAAGCTGGACATGTGAAAGCGTTGTCCAAGGCAGCTGACCGGGACTGGGTGGACCCAAGACGCTGCCTACTCTTCTCTATGGGTGGAGAAGATGATGGAGAGGACAGTGATACTGTCTGAAAATAATGACCTCCCTGCTTTCTGAAGCACTGAGGTGGAGGGCTGTCGCAGAAAGTCAACTATATATACTTTAGAAACTTTTTACATTGCACATTCAAATGTAGTCGTTTTAGCTTTGGTGTATAACATTTGTAGAAATGCCATTTTCTGGTGCTGAAGAGAAGGACATGTAGAGCAGGTGTTTCTTAAACCTGGTCCTGGGGAACCAACAGGTGCACGGTTTTTCCATAGCACTTGCTACCTGAATCCATTAATCAACTCCTCAAACCTTTAATTAGTGATATCAGATGTTTGTCCCCAGGACCACGATTTAAGAAACACCTGGCATAGAGTATGGTTATTTCAGTCTTAGCGCTTACTTATGCTCTCAGTCCATTTTGCTGTACAGGCTTTTGTCAGCGATATGGTTTAATCACAGTAGCTTTGATCAGGACTTACAATAGCTTAATTCAATAAGTCCCTCTTCCTGCTGTATTTTCTCCCCATGATGTAGCCGGCAGAATGACTGCAGGCCTGGGCCTCGTTCTGTGGTCTGAGAATTCTGTCAGTAGCTCAAGCTAACTCCTCGGGGTCTATTTTGAGCAAGCACTTGAAAGGATGGCATGATGTCTTCCTTTTGGGACCTCCCTGAGCCATCAAAGTCTTGGGTCTGTTGACAGTTTTTAGCCTGTCCTCTTTGATGACATCAAACACGATTAGTAATTTTCTGCCGCTCAAAATGAAGAGGAGCACCAACCTCAGAGAGAGAGATGGGTCTAGCCAACTGCATTACATACCACACCCCTGATGTGTGTGTACACACACAGACAGACACACACACACACACACACACACACACGTGTCCCGTTTAGTGTTTCAGGCCAGGCGTGAACAGAGTGGTAGGGCATGACTGTGGCAATGGGCTCACTATAAAACACATCATTAACATTGACAGTGTTCCAATGAATTTGGCCACGATGACGAGGGATTTGACCTGCTTTCAGCACCCATTGTCAACCTGCCAAAGCAGTCTGTTGTGGGTGCTGCTAGTAGGCCCCTCCACAGTGAACCGATGGGTCTATAGGAGTACCAGGAGCTGTTTCCTTATACTGCGGTGTATTTATTCAGGATGCTTCAAAGGCCCCAGCCACCCCGACTCATTCCTCAGTGCTAGGAGCTGGTCACTGGCTGGAGATCAACCAGTTCCCTCTACCTCAGTTTTAGAAATGACCCAAAGAAAACACCACCAAAACAAATCAAAGTGTTGGGAAAAGGGGAGAACAGTTTGTTCCCCTGGGTCTTCCTCTGACTGTGTTTTTGACCTGAATGCCAAATGTGGAGGGCTGTGCCAGTCTTGTTTAAAAAAAACAACAATGTTTTAATCCTCTTTTACTATCTCTCTGTGTTGTGATGAAAAGGTTGTTTTTCTCTCCCCGTCAGTGAAGAACTGTGAAGTGCTGGAGTAGTTCAATTCAGCACTGTCACTTCTCTTCGTCTTTCCACTCTCAATAGAGGGATGGAGGGTCAGGGGGGGAGCAGTCTCCCTCTCTTTCTCATATTCTCCCTTATTTTTAACCAAGTCTTCCCTGTTTCTTCCCAATTTTATCCTTTAAAGACAATCTGACAATAGCAGGCAGGCATAAATGACAATGCAGCTGAAACTTGATGGCTGTAGGGAAAGAGTAATGAAATACATTTAGTTAGATACTAAAGCTTTGCCTGGAGGGCGGACGTCAGCTGTAACACATCTAGACCAGAACTGAGGTGCGTCGGCACTGTAACACATAGAACTGAGGTGCGTCGGCACTAACACATCTAGACCAGAACTGAGGTGCGTCGGCACTAACACATCTAGACCAGAACTGAGGTGCGTCGGCACTAACACATCTAGACCAGAACTGAGGTGCGTCGGCACTGTAACACATAGAATTGAGGTGCGTCGGCACTGTAACACATCTAGACCAGAACTGAGGTGCGTCGGCACTGTAACACATCTAGACCAGAACTGAGGTGCGTCGGCACTGTAACACATCTAGACCAGAACTGAGGTGCGTCGGCACTGTAACACATCTAGACCAGAACTGAGGTGCGTCGGCACTGTAACACATCTAGACCAGAACTGAGGTGCGTCGGCACTGTAACACACAGAACTGAGGTGCGTCGGCACTGTAACACATAGAACTGAGGTGCGTCGGCACTGTAACACATAGAACTGAGGTGCGTCGGCACTGTAACACATAGAACTGAGGTGCGTCGGCACTGTAACACATAGAACTGAGGTAAGCTGATAGTGTGTGAGGCACAGTAGTGTGTGTGTGTATAGTGAGAGTAGTGATGGGGGGGATCTATACCGTTTTAGTCAAAATGTGAGACTGGCGCGTGTGTTTAGTGAGACTGTCGGCGCGTGTGTTTAGTGAGACTGTCGGCCTGTGTGTTTAGTGAGACTGTCGGCCTGTGTGTTTAGTGAGACTGTCGGCCTGTGTGTGTGAATGCCCAGAGTGGAGGATTGATCTTATTAGAAGTAGCATCCCCATCACTCTCCCTAATGAGCACGGTCGTCGGGGGAGACTGAATAATCACTATGGATACAGAGGTAGCGGGGTCATCACACTCTGAGGGAGAACGAGCGTCATCTATCATTTTGATAGCAGACACTACTGCCCAATGATCGCCTGTGGACGAGGTTAAACGTGTGTGTAACTGTGTATACAGCTGTTCTGTAAGCCACATTGGTAACACCTCACCCCTCTCACTCAACCTTCTGCATTGTTCCCAAGGCAAGGACAGGCTCACAGGCAAGATTTGGCCTGCTCCTCTCCTACCTGCTCTACCTCCTCCTACCTGCTCTACCTGCTCTACCTCCTTTCTTTCAAGTCTAACCCTGTCCAGGCCTGTTGGGGAATCCTGTTAGGTAGCTTTAGTGCATGCAAGCAGGGGCACATTCACTATATTACAATGGTTCTGATGCTACACAGATGCTGGTGTGGCAGTAGTCTGTCTTGTCTCTCCAGTAACTGTGAGAAGAGACTAATGGGACAGTAAAGTGTCTGATGTACTAGACATGAGTGGCACTGTGCTAAAACATCCAGATACTTGACGGTGCATTAAGAAATGAGCCTGTCGTGGATAGTTTAAACACCATTTATGAAATACAGTGGGCTATATCCGAAGATCTAAATCTTTCCAGCTGTAATGGGATCTTTTATGTGGCGTAATCGTGTGGCTCCGCTTCTCTTGAGTTATACGGTCCTGTGTGGCAGAGCTTCATCAGTGAATTGCCCTCATTAAAGAATAGTGTCGAAGACGATATGAGAAAGGGAATGTGTGATCCCAAGTGTCTTTCCCCCTGTGGGTCTGTCTCTAGAACACTCCAGTGTTTTGACTGACTGCCTGCCAGCCAGCCCAGCCAGCCAGCCAGCCCAGCCAGCCAGCCCAGTCCTATGTTTAACCACCGGCCGTTAGCTAAGTTTCACACAGCAAGGGTTTAGCAGTTGTCTGTCTCGCACTCTTTCACCATGAATATGTAATCAGGCCATTACTATGCAACGTGCATTTTGAAACAACGACTACCTCCTCACAGTAGAATAGTGTTACTATACTATTTACCTGCAGGTCAGGACTTCAACAGAAGGGAGGCTGTGATTGATTCGGGCACTTGTTTATTGCTCCTCCAGGTTTGGATTGAAAGAGGTAGACCTGGGCTGTCTCAACACAAAAACTAATGAATCATAAGTAGACTGTTTTTAGTATTTCACTTTTTAAAAAATGATAACATTTGGAGACGAGGTTGACTATTGTAGAACATTAGTGTTATTGTGTGAATTACTTCTCTCCCTCTTGTTCTTCTATGCGATCATCTCCGTTTCGTGTTTACAAGGCGGCGCTTCCGTTGTTTATTTGACAGTTGTTTCCCAGCAGCAGTGGTTGAACTCTGGCGGAACGTTCTAAACATAGACACTGAATTAGGATTTGTTTCATTCCACTGGCGTGTGGGACCCAGAGAATTTCATTAGGCTGTTATAGGAAGACTTGATGGAACAGAACACTGATAGACTGAGCACACCTGACCGGCTCTCATTAATATGGTGTTGTGTTCATAAATATAGACATTTAATATGGTGTTCACCTCATAAATATAGACATTTAATATGGTGTTCACCTCAGTCACACACACAGAAACACTCCCCAACACGCAGGCAGTCAGTCACACACAGAAACACTCCCCAACACGCAGGCAGTCAGGTGCGCATACAATACATGTCTGAATGTACGGATATATGCTCACCCTTCATTTACGTTCAGCTGTAAAGTAGTGTGTGACTGTTCACCTGATTCCTGTCCTGCATGGTGAACTGGAGCATGCATACGCCCTGCAGACAATCAGTCTCTCGGTCTTAGGTCTAATTTGGGGTTGATGTGTAACTTCCACTCTTCTCTCTATTTCCAGGGGGACTCCATGAAAGATGACGGAGGAGGTGACAGTTGTAGCCAAGTGGGACTACACGGCCCAGCAGGACCAGGAACTTGACATCCGGAAGAATGATCGGCTTACTCTGCTGGACGACAGCAAGACTTGGTGGAGGGTGAGGAACGCCTCAAACCAGACCGGCTACGTCCCCTCCAACTACGTAGAGCGCAAGAACAGCCTGGTGAAGAAGGCCTCTCTGGTCAAGAACCTCAAAGACACACTGGGTAAGAGGGTTGGGGCTGAGTTTATCAGTATGTTGTTGGTGACAGTGGTGGTAGTTTGTCAGTGTGTTGTTGGTGGTAGTTTGTCAGTGTGTTGTTGGTGGTAGTTTGTCAGTGTGTTGTTGGTGATAGTTTGTCAGTGTGTTGGTAGTCGGTGGTAGTTTGTCAGTGTGTTGGTAGTCGGTGGTAGTTTGTCAGTGTGTTGGTAGTCGGTGGTAGTTTGTCAGTGTGTTGGTAGTCGGTGGTAGTTTGTCAGTGTGTTGGTAGTCGGTGGTAGTTTGTCAGTGTGTTGGTAGTCGGTGGTAGTTTGTCAGTGTGTTGGTAGTCGGTGGTAGTTTGTCAGTGTGTTGGTAGTCGGTGGTAGTTTGTCAGTGTGTTGGTAGTCGGTGGTAGTTTCTGTGTGTTGGTAGTCGGTGGTAGTCGTTTCGGTGTGGTGGTCGTTTCGGTGTGGTGGTCGTTTCGGTGTGGTGGTAGTTTCGGTGTGGTGGTCGGTGGTAGTTTCGGTGTGGTGGTCGGTGGTAGTTTCGGTGTGGTGGTCGGTGCGGCGGCGGCAGGGTTATCGGTAGGGCGGCGGCGGCAGGGTTATCAGTAGGGCGGCGGCGGCAGGGTTATCGGTAGGGCGGCGGCAGGGTTATCGGTAGGGCGGCGGCGGCAGGGTTATCGGTTAGGGCGGCGGCGGCAGGGTTATCGGTAGGGCGGCGGCAGGGTTATCGGTATGTTGGCGGCGGCAGGCGTGGTAGTATATCAGCGTTAAAAAAGAGGGCTATCCCTTAACTTCCTCCTCTATTTTGTCAATCCCCTCTACACAACCACTAGAAATTGATGAGGTCATTATTAACGCTTCTCCTGAATTGTATGTGTGTGTCCCACTCTGGTACTGGGGCTGGATGTGAGCCTCTCTTACTTTACAGAGCAGCTATCCACCAGCATCTCAGGAACTGTGTTCAGCTGGCCATCTCTCTGAGTTGCCACAGCTTGGTGTCTGTATGTCCTCAGTGTTCAGTTGTCCATCTCTCCGAGTTGACACAGCTTGACGTCTGTATATCCTCACATTAATAATACAAGCACTCATTCACGTGTGACCTGTGAGTGTAAAGGTCGTGCACCTGTCCCAGGTTTGTCAGCATTCCTCTTCACAGGATTCCGGTTGGAAAGATTCCTAGTTTAGAGTTAAGGGTTTAGGATAATGCGTGTAACGTCATGAAAACTGCTCCGCACACTACAGGATTATGGCAGATTAAATGTTATCCAAGATGTTTACTGAACATCCATGGATGATCAAACGTGATCCTGTCTCTGGGCTGGTGGAGACTGAAGAGACCGTTGTCCTGTTATCTCTCGCCATCTCCCTTACTCCCTTCCCTTTCTCCCTCCCACTCATATACATTTAGCTGAACTGTGAACTCTTGCGTGCACCAGAGAGAGAGACATAGGGAGCACACAGGGCAGGGCATTCGTATGGAGTTGCCCCCCCCCCTGTTGCTGTAACAGCCTCCACGCTTCTCGGAAGGCTTTCACTAGATGTTGGAACATTGCTGTGGGACTTGCTGCCATTCAGCCACGAGCATTAGTGAGGTCAGGCACCGATGTTGTGCGATTATCCCTGGCTTGCAGTCGGCGTTCCAATTCTTCCCGAAAGTGTTTGATGGAGTTGAGGTCAGGGCTCTGTGCAGGCCGTTCAAGTTCTTCCACACCGATCTCAACAAACCATTTATGTATGGACCTTGCTTTGTGCTCTGTGGAATTGTCATGCTGAAACCGGAAAGGGCTTTCTCCAAACTTTTGCCACAAAGTTGGAAGCACAGAATCGTCCAGAATGGCGCTGTAGCGTTAAGATTTCCCTTCACTGGAACTAAGGGGCCTAGCCCTTTACAGTTGGCACTATGCATTGGGGAAGGAGGTGTTCTCCAGACATCAACCAAATCATTACTCCAGAGAATGCGTTTCCACTGCTCCAGAGACCAATGGCGGTGATCGTTACACCACTCCAGCCGATGCTTGGCATTGCGCAAAGTGATCTTAGGCTTGTGTGCAGCTGCTCTGCCATTAAAACCCATTTCATAAAGCTCCCGATGAACAGCTCTTGTGCTTCCAGAGGCAGTTTGGAACTCAGTAGTGCATGTTGCAACCAATGACAGATGATTTTTACTTATCTTCAACACTTGTTCTATGAGCTTGTGTGGCCTACCACTTAGTGGCTGACCCATTGTTGCTCCTAGACGTTTCCACGTCACAGTAACAGCACTTACAGTTGACCGGGGCAGCTCTAGCAGGGCAGAAATTTGACGAACTGACTTGTTGGCATCCTATGACGGTGCCACATTGAAAGTCACTGAGCTCTTCAGTAAGGCCATTCTACTGCCAATGTTTGTCTATGGAGATTGCATGGCTGTGTGCTCGATTTCATACTTGATTTCATACTTGAAATAAACTAATCCACTCATTTTGAAGGGGTGTTTACATACTTTTGTGCATATATAGTGTGCAGAGATCGAGAGAGAGGCGTACACAGACATACAGAGAAAGGAAGAGGGAGGGGGGAGGAGGCTATGCGAGGGGATGGGTAGTCTGTTTCAGACACACAGTCCCCTCTGCCCTGAGGGACGGCTCCATCAGACTGTGGGCCAACACTGCACAGCCTGTCACTGTCACTCGCCAGCACTGAGTCAGGACTGTGTGTGCGTGGGGAGTGCTCACGATGTGCACAGATCTAGCTTCTTTCTCTTGCCATGAATCTCAAAATATTTCTAGCAATAAGAAAACTAATTCTAGAGGCACTGAACCAACACTCATCAACAAACATTCTCACCTTCTCTGCTATCCCCTACACACTGTTATTCTGACACCAATGTGAGTGTATCCATAATTAAAGCGATGTCTCTATATGCCCGTTAAAGAGATGTGGCTGAGTCATTGAAGTCCTGTCTGCAGGCCAGTAAACCAGCTTCAGAGTGAGGTCTCTAACAAAGCAAGGCACTTGCCCTGATGGTTGGTGGGTGGGCATGACGCGCTAGCCTGATGGTGTTGCAGCCTGTGGTGAAACCGATAAACGACTAGCTATCCGCGTCTGTTATTGAATTTTACATTATGGCCAGGTTCTACTTCAACCCTTAGCAATTCAAAATGTTGTATTTCATCATAAATCAATGTTTGGATGGTGAGGGTTTGGCAGTAACTTATAATGTGTCTTATTTTGTGTGTGCGCACATGCATGCCGGCCCGCCTAGTAAAGTAAGCACTTGAAGTTATGGTTCCTCTTTTTCCAGTCAGGACTGCATGTTTCGCCGTGTCCTGGGTTGTTCTTCCTGAAGGGAGAAGCCCAGTAGCATTGATACAAAATGGCTGTGCAGGGGGCAACCATCTTCCCACTGAGCCAAAATGGCAACGCTCACTCATCCATTGACAGCTACTGCAGGCCAATAAAGGGCAAATGTCTCCACACTGAGCCAAAATGGCTCCCTCACTCGTTTATTCTTGTCTTTTCTTTTTTACCTTTGACCCATTTTTCTCATCTCTCTGACAGATATAGGGTGTACAGTACACACTGTCGTCGTGCCTGTCTGCCCATAATGTTTGTGAAAACAGAACTCGTTGGATGGTTATGGACTGAGCACATATAGTGGCACTGTGTTAATAGCACTATGCTTTTACTGTAGCAATGTTTTAAATATTTGACAGGCCACAACCTTTCAATGGGGAAGTGTGTGTGTGTGTATATATGTATATATGTGTGTGTGTGTGTGTGTGTGTGTGTGTGTGTGTGTATATATATGTATGTATATATATATATATATATATATATAATATAATATATATATATATACACGATTTGCAATAATATATATATATACACACACACACACAGTTGAAGTCGGAAGTTTACATACACTTAGGTTGGAGCCATTAACTTGTTTTTCAACCACTCCACAAACTATAGTTTTGGTAACTCGGTTAGGACATCTACTTTGTGCATGACACAAGTCATTTTTCCAACAATTGTTTACAGACAGACTATTTCAATTAAAATTCACTGTATCACAATTCCAGTGGGTCAGAAGTTTACATACACTAAGTTGACTGTGCCTTATCAAATACAAACTCTGTATGTATGTGTGTGTATATATATATATATATATATATATATATATATATATTTATATTTATATTTATTTATATTTATATATATTTATTTATTTATTTATTTATTTATTTATTTATTTATTTTATAAATAACTTTTTCAATTTAAACCTCTTAACAATATGGAAACTACAATGATTATGAAAGGGAACACATCCACTGCCTCTCAACACACTTGTGTATTTAGTATAAAAACTACTAACTCCCCTGTGTCATTGTACTAACTCATCATGACTCCTTTTGATTGCCCTGTGATTGGCAGGGTTGGGGATTCATCCGTTACAAAAACCAACTCATCTGTTACATTACCAGATTAGAAATCATCCTGAAAAAACAGATGACTTCTAGGCTTACTTTAATATTCATAAAGGATGTTTACAACAAACTTTGACACCTTTTCTCTTTTCTCAATGACATTCAAATCAATCAGCATTGCAAGTTTCTACGTTTGTTCTGCCTGAGCGAGTCTGACCACAAGTCCGAGACCACTACATGATGACACAGCAATGTGTTTGATCAATAATAGATCACAGGAATTAATATATTTATTTATTTTAAGCTACAGTTCAAGCTATGTCTTCCAATGCTGTGACTGCTGTCGGCATCCAAAGACCATACATACCAACTTGAATAAACGCTTGGCAGTAAAGACGACAGCAGCGGTTTAGCCGACAGCCGATACTGTATGGCAGTGAAGGCTCCTCAGGAGGAAGAGGGCCATCCTCAGTGAATTTCATATAAATTGTGAAACAAAGTTATCATTTTTAGATAACTATACTAAATATATTCACGTCACCCCAAAAATAATTCTGCAGTGGTCTACAGTAGCCTCAGCAGCACTCTGTAGGGTAGCACCATGGTGTGGTCGGAACACCGCTAGCTTCCGTCCTTCTCTGGGTACATTGACTTCAATACAAAACCTAAAAGGCTCATGGTTCTCACCCCCTTGCACAGTAATTACTTACAACTTCCGGAGGACGTTCTCCAACCTATCAGAGCTCTTGCAACATGAACTGACATGTTGTCCACTCAAAGGATCAGAGAATGAATCTAGTACTGAAAGAAAAGCTACAACTAGCAAGCACTTCCGTGCATAAAGTATGGTTAGTAGTTAACTCGGAAAGACAATAGTTGAACAGTGAGAGGGAGAGAGCGAGAGACCCACAAAGAATAATTTGAAAACAAATTTGTTGAACTCCAATATCTATTGGGTGATATACCACAGTGTGCCTTCACAGCAGCCAAAACAAACCTGCTCCTACTGGCTTTTGCCAGATTCTGCCTTCACTCTCCTGAAGTTGCCGGTTATAGGCTGCATGAGGAGTCAGCAACCTTTCTCACGTGGAATGCTGGTTTATCTTAACATTTCTACCAATCTGTGTGGCATTTATGGTTTTCATGAGAACATTTCTGTGGAAGAGTTTCATTTACTTTGTCTTCCTATCTCAATCATTGTCATGTGGTTCATCAAAATTAAATCTAAACGATAAGGATACAAACCTAAAAAAGTAATTTCACTTCTATTTCCATTGCCAACTATGTAAAAATAACCTACATAAAGCCAACAAATTAATACATTGCAGCCTACAGGTAGAAAATACCCTGATAAAAATAAATATCATATTGGCTACGCATGGCCTATCTGCAATGAACTTGAAACATTGTATAAAATATGCTGGGCCCTCAGAGGTTCCTGAGCCAGTGAGCTTGGGACAGACACAGCTGTAGGCTATTTGCGCAAGGGAAAAGAGGTCATCAGGTAGGCCTGTTCTATGTTTCCACTGGATCAGAGCATTAATTTTTTTCTCTTTCATGCTAAGTGGTTATTGAAAGAGAGAGGGCTGGAAAGATGTTTCCAATACATTGAGGAACTGTTGTCATTCTCAATGGATGTAAAAACAGACTTTGTTTTCTTGCTGTCTGAGGTTACTTTGAGATGCTCCATCGCTCATTAGTAGTGCTGCATTAAGTCAATCAGAAACACTATCTGATCTCCAAATGGGCACATTTATATGCCTACATTTGCACGCAGGACAGGTAGCCTATAGGCCTACGTCTACGTATAATCCGGTGCGTGTCCTTACTCAACATTGACAGAAGCGCTCCAAACAAAAGACCATACCAAAATTGGAAAAACTCCTAAAAGGAATGACATAAATCAAAACTTGTTTCTCTCAAGTATATGTTGTGTGCTCTGCAAACAGCGTGTCCACTCAAACAACGAGAATGTTAGACTGGAATAATTATATATTGAATGCATTAACAGAAATGACTGTATTCTAACAAACATTATAGATTACAAATTATAGGAATTAATGGTAAATGTACTTCTGGTGATATATGTAATGGGGAATTGACAGACACTAACAATCAAATGCAAATAATTTACACAATGAAGTTGACTGTTCACAAATTGGCAGGAGAGAGCACATCCCCGTGGCCACCGCAATGGATTAGTATCCTGAGATGTAATAGCCTCAGACATGTCTCCTGTGCCATAGTTTTGACGTCTTCACTATTATTCTACAATGTAGAAAATAGTAAAACTACAGGAAAACCCTCGAATGAGTAGGTGTGTCCACACTTCTGACTGGTACTCTATATTTGTTACGCAAATCTGTCGACCAACAGCCTATCGCCTAAACAATTGACCAGTCGACTAATTGGAGTCAGCCCTACTGATTACAATTGACAGGTAATTAGTAACTGTAACGTATTACATTTGAAGTCTCTTACCTAGGGCTGTTGCATTGACCGTAATTACCGCCACACCGGCAGTCATGAGTCTTAAGGCAGTCAAATTCCACGTGACCGTGTAGTCACGGTAATTAGGCTTCTCCAAGCTCTGATGCTGCTGAAGGTCATTAGTAGCCTACCAAACTTGCTAACTGCCTGGTTCTCAGCACTCTATTGTACCTCTAATCACTCTGACATCAATGCAAATGTAATCAAAAATCTAATCAAACACTTCATGAGAGTCCATGAGCTCATGTTGCGCAACATTTCTATAGGCTATGCAATTGCGTGAGAAAACAGAGTGATGACCTCTATTAAAAAGAGGAGGATCCCATCAGCTTTCTATAGGCTAGGCCTACTATATTTATTTCTCAACTTTAGTAATATTAAGCACATTACTTATCTTTACAACAGGAGTATAGCCTACCAGGCTGGTATGAAAATGAACCACAGGAAAAGCATCCTCCATTTGCTATTTAAGTGCATAGATGACCTGTATTTTTATCTCTGCCCCTGTTTTGAGACGGGTGCATGATAATGATCCATTCTAAATCAAAACAAATTGCACACATTATTTAGTATATGTGAAGACAAGCTTAAATCAAGAATTGTCTGATGGGTGACAATATAGCCTAGCTGGCATACATAAGCAGCACGTGAGTTTCAAGTTTGGGGAAGATCATTTTCACCATAAATTCACCTTTTATAATAAATGCATTACATGCACAATCACATTTGCAGTCACTTGATAATGGTGTTTTTCGCTAATGGAACATTCGTGCTTAGGGTGCGTTACAGCCATGCAAAGGGGATGCCGCTGTGAAATCCGAGGCATTATCAAGTGCTTGTCAAATTGTGAATGAGAGACTGATGAAGATTGTACAGCCTCCGCAAAAAACAAAGCGAAGCTCATGCCTTTCAAGCAACTTCTTTTCAAATCATTAGTCTCGTCATGCCGCCTTACAATGTATTAAAAACAAAACATAGCCCAACATTTGCAGAACAACTAAAGTTATATTAATAACTCTAAATGAAGCATATAGGAGTACCTATTTCTTTGTTAACCTCTCAACAAAAAATAGCCGCATGGTCACACTCCCTCAAATCGTTTGGAGAAAATGTCCTTTATTTTATTCAGCATTGTTCAATTTTATTCAGCATTGTTCAATTGTATTCTTCATACTATAAAATAATGCCACGGCATTCTAAGCAAATCTTGTTTGTTTGCTAAATGAACTAGCCAGATCAGAACCTAACATAAGGACAACTCGGAGTATACTATTCTGTTCTTCTGAAATAGACTACATGTTCTTCATATCATGCTTCTTTAGACCTGTCTAAAATAAATAATGGATTTATTGTGAAGTTGTAGGCTATATTTAATGTATTTATTGTGAAGTTGTAGGCTATATTTAATGGATTTATTGTGAAGTTGTAGGCTATATTTAATGGATTTATTGTGAAGTTGTAGGCTATATTACATGGATTCATTGTGAAGGTGTAGGCTATATTACATGGATTTATTAGACATTTGAAATGTAGATGTTCCAAAGGTCTGCATCAGTGGCTTGTAGGTGATTAGTGGAAGCCAGGAGATGCTAAATGTGTTTGTTGATTTAACGATCAATTATCGTGAGACTGACAGTTATTTGCTTGACAATCACCGGCTGACTAAATGTTGTGACCGCCACAGCCCTAATCCTACCCACCCTGTTGATATGCCAACCTCTGCGTCACTCTGGGTTGTTATTCAACATGCTGAGGTAGGGTTGTCATGGGTCAGGCTCCAGTGATGAATGAATAAGGATGGGGGGGAGAGAGAGAAAGATGGAGTGTGGAAGGAGGGAATAGACTGTTCCGCTGCCAACCAGCAGACCAGAGCCTTGAAGTGGAAATGAGGGAGATGGAGAGTGTGTGTTTCAGCTGAGCTGGGCTGTGTGGGTCTCGGGGGACATTGTGTCTGCTGCCCTTGGCATATCTCTGCTCTCTACCCTGAGGCAGTCGACAGCTCAGTCTCTCCACGGGATGGCTTGAAGTAGGCCCAGGAGGAGAGGTTTCATGTTGTGTCACATCAAGTGGGGCAACACACACACACACACTAATGAGTTGTTCCACCCATTCAGTGCCTTTTGAGGAGTGTAAACTTTTTTTTAAACACTTTGAATGCATATGAATCTAAAAGAGAAATATCTCTGCAATTGTTAATGTCATGCCCCCCCCCCCCCCCCCCCCCCCCCCGCTCCATTCTTGACTTTTCCTAAATAAGTATTTAACACATGTTAACATTAGCATTTTCATATCACAAACATCATTTGTGTTTATAGGCAGTTTTTAAGAGGACATTTTCCTGGAGCGCCAATAAAGGACTTTTTCAAATACTCCTCCAGAGTCACATGCACGTAAGACGTTTTGGTATATGGGGCGGCAGGGTAGGCCAGTGGTTAGAGTGGGGCGGCAGGGTAGCCTAGTGGTTAGAGTGGGGCGGCAGGGTAGCCTAGTGGTTAGAGTGGGGCGGCAGGGTAGCCTAGTGGTTAGAGTGGGGCGGCAGGGTAGCCTAGTGGTTAGAGTGGGGCGGCAGGGTAGGCCAGTGGTTAGAGTGGGGCGGCAAGGTAGCCTAGTGGTTAGAGTGGGGCGGCAGGGTAGCCTAGTGGTTAGAGTGGGGCGGCAGGGTAGCCTAGTGGTTAGAGTGGGGCGGCAGGGTAGCCTAGTGGTTAGAGTGGGGCGGCAGGGTAGCCTAGTGGTTAGAGTGGGGCGGCAGGGTAGCCTAGTGGTTAGAGTGGGGCGGCAGGGTAGCCTAGTGGTTAGAGTGGGGCGGCAGGGTAGCCTAGTGGTTAGAGTGGGGCGGCAGGGTAGCCTAGTGGTTAGAGTGGGGCGGCAGGGTAGCCTAGTGGTTAGAGTGGGGCGGCAGGGTAGGCCAGTGGTTAGAGTGGGGCGGCAGGGTAGGCCAGTGGTTAGAGTGGGGCGGCAGGGTAGCCTAGTGGTTAGAGTGGGGCGGCAGGGTAGGCCAGTGGTTAGAGCGTTGGACTAGTAACTGGAAGGTTGCAAGTTCAAACCCCCGAGCTGACAAGGTACAAATCTGTCGTTCTGCCCCTGAACAGGCAGTTAACCCACTGTTCCTAGGCCGTCATTGAAAATAAGAATTTGTTCTTAACTGACTTGCCTAGTTAAATAAAGGTAAAATAAATTAATAAAATATACGTGTTCTATATAGTATCTCAGAGGTTTCCAAAACACTTTACTCTCAAATTTAAGAGTAACATAAATAACATTGCGTACAGTAAGATAAATAATGAAAATGCTGTTGTGTTCCTTTGAAAGATATTTTTGCGTATTCTAGTGTTACCCAATCAGATTAGCATACAGTGCCCTTGGAAAGTATTCAAATTTGTATTACTGTATTATTATTTCTAAAAATGATTAAAATAAACAAACAAAAAACAAATCCTCAGCAATCTACACACAATACCCATAATGACAAAGCGAAAAATAAAATACAGAAATACCTTAATTACATAAGTATTCAGACCCTTTGCACGGAGACTCGAAATCGAGCTCTGTCTGGTGCATCCTGTTCAAATGGATCATCCTTGAGATTTTTCTACAACTTGATTGAAGTCCACCTGGAGTAAATTAAATTGATTGGACATGATCTGTCAACTGTTGGACCTGTCTATATAAGGTCCCACAGTTGACAGTGCATGTCAGAGCAAAAAATGATTTGTCCAGGATTGTGTCGTGTGTACAGATCTGGGGAAGGGTACCAAAACATTTCTAAAGCATTGAAGGTCCCCAAGAACACAGTGGTCGAAGTTTGGAACCACCAAAACACTCTTGTGGGCTCCAGAGTGGTGCAGTGGTCTAAGACACTGCATCCCAGCTGCATCACATCCGGCCGTGACTGGGAGTCCCATAGGGCGGCACATAACATCTATAAGTACCTAGGTGTCTGGCTAGACTGTAAACTCTCATTCCAGACTCATATCAAACATCTCCAATCTAAAATCAAATCTAGAATCGGCTTTCTATTCCGCAACAAAGCCTCCTTCACTCACGCCGCCAAACTTACCCTAGTAAAACTGACTATCCTACCGATCCTCGACTTCGGCGATGTCATCTACAAAATAGCTTCCAATACTCTACTCAGCAAACTGGATGCAGTCTATCACAGTGCCATCCGTTTTGTTACTAAATCACCTTATACCACCCACCACTGTGACCTGTATGCTCTAGTCGGCTGGCCCTCGCTACATATTCCTCACCAGACCCACTGGCTCCAGGTCATCTACAAGTCCATGCTAGGTAAAGCTCCGCCTTATCTCAGTTCACTGGTCACGATGGCAACACCCACCCGTAGCACGCGCTCCAGCAGGTGTATCTCACAGATCATCCCTAAAGCCAACACCTCATTTGGCCGCCTTTCGTTCCAGTTCTCTGCTGCCTGTGACTGGAACGAATTGCAAAAATCGCTGAAGTTGGAGACTTTTATCTCCCTCACCAACTTCAAACATCTGTTATCTGAGCAGCTAACCGATCGCTGCAAGCTGTACATAGTCTATTGGTAAATAGCCCACCCAATTTACCTACCTCATCCCCATACTGTTTATATTTATTTACTTTTCTGCTCTTTTGCACACCAACATCTCTACCTGTACATGACCATCTGATCATTTATCACTCCAGTGTTAATCTGCTAAATTGTAATTATTCGCCTACCTCCTCATGCCTTTTGCACACAATGTATATAGACTCTTTTTTTTCTACTGTGTTATTGACTTGTTAATTGTTTACTCCATGTGTAACTCTGTTGTCTGTTCACACTGCTATGCTTTATCTTGGCCAGGTCGCAATTGTACCTGGTTAAATAAAACTGGCCTACCTGGAGAACTAAAGGTGTTCTCAACTAGCCTACCTGGTAAAATAAGGGTGTTCTCAACTAGCCTACCTGGTTAAATAAAGGTGTTCTCGACTAGCCTACCTGGTTAAATAAAGGTGTTCTCAACTAGCCTACCTGGTTAAATAAAGGTGTTCTCAACTAGCCTACCTGGTTAAATAAAGGTGTTCTCAACTAGCCTACCTGGTTAAATAAAGGTGTTCTCAACTAGCCTACCTGGTTAAATAAAGGTGTTCTCAACTAGCCTACCTGGTTAAATAAAGGTGTTCTCAACTAGCCTACCTGGTTAAATAAAGGTGTTCTCAACTAGCCTACCTGGTTAAATAAAGGTGTTCTCAACTAGCCTACCTGGTTAAATAAAGGTGTTCTCAACTGGCCTACCTGGTTAAATAAAGGTGTTCTCAACTAGCCTACCTGGTTAAATAAAGGTGAAATAAAAAAATATATATATATTAAAAAAATAATTGGCCCAGTGTCGTCCGGGTTTGTCCAGGATAGGCCGTCATTGTAAATAATAATTTGTTCTTAACTGACTTGCCTAGTTAAATAAAAATAATTACAGCTGGCCGCCCGGCCAAATTGACCTATCAGGCTAGAAGGGCCTTGGTCACAGATTTCCTCTGGACATTGGAGAACAGAAGGACAACCATCTCTGCAGCACTTCACCAATCAGTCCTTTATGGTAGAGTAGCCAGACGGAAGCCACTCCTCAGTGGCTTGTTGTACATGGACCTTGACTCTTCTTTTAAACATTATGGTCTGTTCAATATTCCTGTCTTGTTTGCATTTGTCATCCCCTTCTGTCTCTTTTTTTCCCTCCATCTTGCCCTCTGTTCTGCCCTCTTTTTCTGTTTCTCTTTCGCTTTTTCTCTCTCGCTCTCTTTCTCACTCCGCCCCTCTTTTCTGTGAGTTCTGTCCTGTGATGTCTGGTCTTCTGTGTGTTAGTAACAGCTGCCAAGGGAGCCTCCTCCCTCTACCTCTCCTCACCCATTTCTCTCTCGCACAACAAAGCAGGAGGAAAGTTTAGTGCCACTCTGTGTGAACCCAATAACTTTCTGAATTAGCTGTCATCTACAGAGCTGTGACCTGGCTCTACACTGCAACACAAACACTGACACACACAGTTGTCACTTTTCCCTGTGTTGTGACTAAACAAATGACAGCATTGGGAATGTGTGTTTGCAGTGGAATGTAATTGTACTTACTGCATAACTAACAGAAGAACTAAAGTATGTTTGGTGACTTTTATTTAAGATGTAATTGGTTTGTACAGTAAGAGCTGCCCTGATGGGGTCTGTCTGCCCAGCATCCAACCACCGGAGCCATTAGTCATCTGTATGTCAGTCACCCATCTCCCTAGGTGTGACAACTGAAAGCATCAGAACAACTTTTAGTTGGCCCTAGCTAGCGCTCAACATGGGTTACAACAGGTAAATAATCAACATGGAGGAGACGGGAGAGAGCTTGCTGTCTTCGTTGTGCAGGAGATGGAGGCAGGGAGAGGAGATGGGTAGGTGTGGAGGCAGGGAGAGGAGATGGGTAGGTGTGGAGGCAGGGAGAGGAGATGGGTAGGTGTGGAGGCAGGGAGAGGAGATGGAGGCAGGGAGAGGAGATGGAGGCAGGGAGAGGAGATGGAGGCAGGGAGAGGAGATGGAGGCAGGGAGAGGAGATGGAGGCAGGGAGATGGGTAGGTGTGGAGGCAGGGAGATGGGTAGGTGTGGAAGCAGGGAGATGGGTAGGTGTGGAGGCAGGGAGAGGAGATGGAGATGGGTAGGTGTGGCGGCAAGGAGAGGAGATGGAGATGGGTAGGTGTGGCGGCAGGGAGAGGAGATGGAGATGGGTAGGTGTGGAGGCAGGGAGAGGAGATGGAGATGGGTAGGTGTGGAGGCAGGGAGAGGAGATGGGTAGGTGTAGAGGCATCTTTGATCCCCTACCTGCCTGTCAGTACCACAGCAGAGCCATGGTTGTCTGCTCCACTTTCCTCCCCAGCTCGGATGTACTATTTTCAGCTTTTTGAGGGGACTTGGTTAGCTGAGCTAGAGCATGTCGCTGGTGCTGAATGCCTGGTTTAATGAGGAGATGGGAGTTGTGACAAACACACCAGCAGTTGTGATGGTGTGTGTGTGTGTGTGTGTGTGTCACTTCGGTGTGTTTACTGTATGCGAGTTTGAGAGAATTACTGTATGATGTGCATGTGTGTGCAATCTTGTATGTATGTGCATGTGATTGTGAACATGAGTTTGAAGCTGTTCTGGCTCATGGTGCCCTATTATAAGACACTGTTGGTGTTTCCTTTATTCTGGCAGTTACCTGTATGTGTTTGTTTTGTCCTCTATCTTAAGTGTTTACTCCCCAACTGGGCCCAGAGTGCAGCCTGAAGCCTTAATTTAGTGCCCCAACCCCTGCCTTGTCTCCCAGTGTCCTGAATCAGCTTCGGCTCCTTCGGTCTTACTTACTTTCTCAGTACCACTGGAGTTATAATTTATGTGTTTTCGGTTGTGGATATGAAAGATGTTTATATCATGGCATTGTTGAATACTCGTTTCTGATTGGCCTGAGGGTGTTTGGCGGATATATTGGCATGGGGTTAATCGAGGGCATTATCACTTAAATAGAACGGGTTACCAACATATTCAGACATATTGACATATTTTCATTACATTTTTATTTAGATTAATTTATTCATACTATTTCATCCTTCCACAAAATATAGTCCTGACACAAATCTAGGGTTGCTACCCAAGCCGGCTGGTCGTTCGTTCTATCAGTCTCTGGCAACCGAACCATCTATGGATGCGACCCAGTCGTTCATCCTAAATGTTCTGTTGTCATACTGGCTGGCGGCGTTCTTATACCTTGCTTGCTAGCTACCCAACTACGGCTAACTTAGTCACGTTAAACACCGCAGCCAGAATAACAGCAAAGTAGCTGCATGTTTAAGCTGTTTTCTAGTGACATTTATTTGGATACATTCATAAGAATGAGCTAATGATGAGCGATTTCACCTGGCAAAGAAAATGTGTTCTCTCGTCAGGACACTGTTGTTCAGAGGAGCTAGCCAGCAACACAACTAACACAATCACTTCAAACTGAAGCAGGAAAGACTGCAAACAAGCTGCATTTAGTTTTGTTTGATCTGTTTTCCATTGAAATTTCTTTCGTATATGTCCTTAAATAATGCCTATTCATGATTTCGACTGGCTGAGAAAAACTGTCCGTCCCGACTCCAGACCCCTACACGTTCATTACTATTGGACAGCAGGAGATTTGTTTCAATATTGAAATTCAATGTTGGAAATGTCAGAGAGACCGACAGCAAGATTTATTCAAATCGCTATTGAAAATCAATTGCTAGTCCAAAAGAAATGGGAGAAAATGTCTAGATGGTTTTTACATTAGAGATCAAGTTTATAAATTGTATGGCTGGGCTGATGAGACAGTGGATTGCACAGTGAGATGGATCAGAGTAAATAGGCATAGCTTTAGCCGGTTGTCACTTCAAATCAAATTGTATTGGTCACATACACATGGTTAGCAGATGTTAATGCAAGTGTAGTGAAATGCTTATGCTTCTAGTTCTGACAATGCAGTAATATCTAACAAGTAATCTAACGATTTCACAACAGGTGGAATAGACACAGGCTGAAATGCGGTTTTAACCAATCAGCATCCAGGATTAGATCCACCCGTTGTTTAATTCCCTATAACGCACGATAGAATTCACTGTCTGTAGTTCATTCTTCCATGTTTGAGCTGCTTTTGAAAGCAAGTCAAGTTGAAAACATTGGCATTGTGGTTTGGTTAGCTAAACTAGCAAGTCTGTGTTTGGTTACCAAGGCAACCACTGTAGCTTTCTAGTTAACTTGCTAGCTACTTCAGTGGATGTTGAACACATTTCTAGAGGCAACTGTGTTTAATTATAGCCATGGTATAAAAGAGATAATCAGCTTGGGGCTCTATGCGTTCTCTGGAAAATAATGCAACTCCTAGTTGTTTATTATTTTCCATAAGACGCATAACCCCTTGTTAATTATTCCTTACTTAGTATTTGGTTATACAAGTGTTGTGGTACCAGTCGCTGCCAATACTGCCAACTAGAAGAAATGTACAGTACTTTTTATTCAATCCACTTGCAACACCAGACATGTTGTCTTTGACTGGTTCTCTAAAATAAAATGAAATGTCATGGTAGGTTAGCTTAACATACTGATGTAGTGATTTCTGTCTCTGTCTCAGGACTGGGTAAGGGCAGAAGGAAGCAGAGTGCCAGTGACGCCTCCCCCACGCCCAGCACAGATGCGGAGTACCCCTCCAATGGGAGTGGCGGAGGAGTGGCCGAGCGGGTCTACGACCTCAACATCCTGGCTGTGGTCAAGTTCTCGTACGTGGCGGAGCGTGAGGATGAGCTGACCCTAGCCAAGGGGTCCCGGGTCACAGTGATGGAGAAGTGCAGTGACGGTTGGTGGCGGGGCAGCCAGGGGGGCCGTGTGGGCTGGTTCCCCTCCAACTATGTCCTGGAGGACCCCGTAGAGGGTGAAGGGGGTAGAGGCGGAAGGGACTCCCCAGGTTATCCAGGGAGGGGCAGGGAGGCCACGATGACCAACGGGCGGGCGGGAGGTGGTGGCAGCCGGGGTGGCGAGGGCAGTGGTGCGCTCCAGCTGGTTCAGACTCTGTACCCGTTCAGCTCAGTGACGGAGGAGGAGCTGAACTTTGAGAAAGGAGAGGTGATGGAGGTTGTGGAGAAACCTGAGAACGACCCAGAGTGGTGGCGCTGCCGGAACACCCGCGGTCTGGTGGGCCTGGTGCCCAAAAACTACGTGCTGGTGCTGAATGACACCAACGGGCCTCCCGGGCTCCCCGCCCTTCCGCTGTCGCCCCCCGGCTCCCCACAGATCGGCCACATGGCCCCGGCATGCGAGGGCAAGTTTGCAGGCAGGGACTGGTACTACGGAGGGGTGACCAGACACCAAGCAGAGCTGGTCCTCAACGAGAGAGGACAGGAGGGGGATTTCCTCATACGTGACAGCGAGTCATCGGTGAGTGGGGGAGGAGAGGATGAAGGAAGGGGAGGGATTAGGGAAGGAGGTAGGAGTGTGTGAGAAGAGAGAGACCAGGGTTTCCCAAACACTGCCCTGTGGGAAGGGGAAGATCTCAATTGCATACTCCTCATGCCCCTCTCTGACCACCACCTCCAATGGGTTTTGAGGAGGTGACAGGGAGAGAGGACGCGAGGAGTATGCAATTGAGATCTTCCCAAGGATAAAATACTAAATTGGAGGATAGGAGATATACAGTATCTGCACACATGAACAGCTATTGACCTGTGATTTATAAATGAAGTCATAGTGCCCTCTGCTGGTGGATAGTTAGTAGGGTGTTTGTTGGAGATGTTTCATCTATGTTGTGTAAGTGAACTGACTCTCTCTCTCCATCCTTCTCCCTCTAGCCCAGTGATTTCTCTGTGTCTCTGAAGGCGCCTGGGAAGAACAAGCACTTCAAGGTGCAGTGTTCAGAGGAGGTCTACTGTATCGGCCAGCGCAAGTTCAGCTCCATAGATGAACTGGTGGAACACTACAAGAAAGCCCCCATCTTCACCAGTGAACAAGGAGACAAGCTCTACCTGGTCAAACCGCTGCCCGCACCCCAGCTATCCTCAACATGCTGAACTTGGGGAGAGACCTTACTGTCTGTTTTAGCCCAGTCACATAGTTCGTATTGGTTCTGTTTCCTTTGTTAGTTTTTTTATTTTTTAAATGTAAACCCTCTCCAGAGGTTCTGATGATTTCTAAAGAAAATAATAAGTTCACTAAGGGACCACTGTAAACACTCTTTCGATGTGTTCTTCTTCCTTTTGCCTAATCCTCATCTATCCATCTCTTCCTCGCCTTCATCCTTGTCTATCCATCTCTTCCTCCACCTTCATCCTCGTCTATCCATCTCTTCCTCCGCCTTCATCCTCGTCTATCCCTCTCTTCCTCCGCCTTCATCCTCGTCTATCCATCTCTTCCTCCGCCTTCATCCTCGTCTATCCATCTCTTCCTCCGCCTTCATCCTCGTCTATCCATCTCTTCCTCCGCCTTCATCCTCGTCTATCCATCTCTTCCTCCGCCTTCATCCTCGTCTATCCATCTCTTCCTCCGCCTTCATCCTCGTCTATCCATCTCTTCCTCCGCCTTCATCCTCGTCTATCCCTCTCTTCCTCCGCCTTCATCCTCGTCTATCCCTCTCTTCCTCCGCCTTCATCCTCGTCTATCCCTCTCTTCCTCTGCCTTCATCCTCGTCTATCCCTCTCTTCCTCCGCCTTCATCCTCGTCTATCCCTCTCTTCCTCCGCCTTCGTCCTCGTCTATCCCTCTCTTCCTCCGCCTTCGTCCTCCTCGGAACTCAACTTCGAGAGAGATACTGTCAATGTGCCACCTGCTTACTGTATTGCTTTTCTATTGGCACTACACTTATTGTTCTGTTTTTCCATTGGCCCCAGCTCTACACTACTGCTATTTGATTGGCTCCTGCTGTACACTAATTGCACTGTTCTATTGGCTCCAGCTCTACACTACACTTAGTTCTCGATTCAATCTGGATGGCTGAAGCATTACAGATTGAACGCTAGAGATGTAAAGGTAATTTCTGATTTGAGCTGACAAGATGCAGTGTTTACCGTCTCCGCTAATGCGAGAACATATTCTTTCAATTTAAATCACACTTTAACGCTGAACTTCCGCTATATGAATTGAGCCCTTACTGTACTGCTATTCATTGGCCCTAGTGCTGTTTTCCAATTAAATCAGATCTTCAGACGTTCTACTCTCAATATGTAAATGTAGCTGATGGATGACACTAATTCAAGAGTAATATGTTTTTTGGTTTTTATATACTTCTTGCTACGTATCGGTCATGGGGTTCTCAGCTTTTATTAGATATAATATATCTGAATGTTATTGAGCATTGTTATTTAATTCTTGTTCCCACTGTATGTATATATTCAGAAGATGTGCATATATGAATCGTTTTGATCCAACCTATGGTACTGTACCGCTGATCACGTGATGAGAATTGAAATGCGTATGTTCAATAAAAGTTTTTGCAGAATAACTCAAATCATAAGCCGTCTGCCCTTTCTGTCTCTGATGCTGTATCGTGAGACAAGTGGTAATTGCTGCTGGTCTCTGGGAGTGGATGTTATTATTCTACACTATAGTTAATCATAGAACTGTCTGGCTGTTTAAATGCAGTCTGGCTGCTGAGTGACTCAGGCCAGAGGAGATGACTGAGCGTTGTTGTCGTCTTTGATATCATGGCGGTCCGCAAACAATCGTTTAAGTACTGTGCTGGAATGTACGATCAATCATGAGCTGGCGAATTCTGTACTACCATGAAAATAAAATGAAAACCAAATAAATCCCTACTAACATCTACCAAACTCTCCCCCAACCCCGTTAAATGTTATCTATATTATGCTGAAACACTCCACCCTTAGGATTGTTCTGCATGTCAACAATTTCAACAGTAACATCTTACCCCCAATATCTCTCTTGTCGTCTCCACAATAACCTTCAACCTAGCAATTCTGCTTTCCAGACCCCGAGTCGTTGTATTGATAACCTTACCAATAAAAGCTATGAAGTCAACTTTATTCATTGTGGCCTCAATCACTCTTCCTCCCTTCACATGTTCTTTATCGTCTATGGACATTGGGACCTCAGTCACGACTCCCCTCAATCTAGTATAATCACCATGTACATGGCCTTTAATCTTCTCCCCGTGTAGGCTTTTCCATTTTCAGAATCTTCTCTTGCTGAACCTGGCTCCCACAACATGAACAATCTACCATTTTCAATGAACTGAGCTAATTTCACTTCACCTACCTCTTTCTCTATGGCATTAGTTAGTCAGATAGTGTGTGAGGCCCTGTGGTCTCATCACACTCACTATTTCCACTCCAACACATTACTCTTGATTCATACCTTGGCTCTCTTTATGCTTTCTTTACTAGATGCTCCACTGCTTTCTGTATCATGATCTCTTGTCTTTCCAGTACTGGCCATTCCCGTCCTTGACCCTCATTCTGCCGCTCCATACCATCAGAACTGACACCTATTGCGTTCGCATTCCAGCACAGCTGTTACTTCACCGACTTTTCCTTCATTCTGTCTGCGTCTCGATCCATCATTGGTTACACCATCTGCCACAAGGCTGATGACACCTAGCTGTCAACATGCAGTTTGACAGCTTGATTGAACTGGATCAACTGGCTTGTCTCAATCTGATCAGAGTATATCATTAATAGCTCCCTCACAAACAGTCTGTACAAATGATACAGATGATTGTGAAAGCGTAAACAGACGTCTGATTTGTCCTACACTGACACACACAATGACAACCTTGTCAGACATGGATTAAGGGCTCGATTCAATCAGATCCACTTTAGCCAACATCTGCATAGTGGTTGTTTTGATGGTGTCGGAGGCGGAACTGCGTTAGAGCTGTCAAATCCACAAGCGTCTCCTGTCAATATACGTAAAACTGACTACACGATTCGCACTACAAGTTCGAACACTGGAATGTGAGATGTAATCTACACCTCCATTAAAATGATATAAATCATTATTTTTGTTTTTAATGATTTTTAAATTTAAGTGTAATTATTCTATATAGCCTACATATTCTCGTTCTGAACTTCAAACACAAATGGGATGGGTACGGCTTCTTGACAATGATATCTCCCACACCGCCAAAACACCCGCTATGTAGGCAGGGCAGTAGCTGTTCTACCGCCCTAGGTAAGATCAAATAAATTGCTGCCCCCGACAAAACTAGAATAGTCCCAGTAAGAAAATTACGTTGAAAATAAAATACGTATTTTTTTGGACGATGTTGAAGTTACGTTCATTTTCGGTTCTGAATGAAAGCTGAAAATACCTATTTTAAAGATGTTGAAAATATGTATTTTCTGTATGTTGAAATCAGGTACATTTTTGGTTCTGAATGAAAGTTGAATAGACGTCTATGTTTTGGACCAAATCAAGGCCGGGTTGGACTAAAAACCAACGTCCGTGGAAATCAAGGCAAAGTCAGATTTTTTTTAAAGTCCCAAAGGCGTTGGCACCATTCCATATTTCCAGCCTCCAGACAGTGGTGAATGGAAAGAGAAATCTGTTACCAACTTTCACTGGAGATGTGTTTGTCAGTGATGTGTATGCCGAGGAACTATCACACCTCCACTGCGGCCCTGTCGATGTGAATAGAGGCGTGCTCTCTCCGTTGTCTCCTCAAGTTCACGATCAGCTCCTTCGTTTTGTTGAGGGAGAGGTTATTTTTCTGGCAGGGCCCTCACCTCCCTGTAGGCTATATCATCATGGTTGGTAATCAGGCCTACTACTGTTGTGTCGTCTGGAAACGTGATGACTGAGTTGGAGGCGTGCATGGCCATGCAGTCATGGGTGAACAGGGAGTACAGGAGGGGACTGAGCATGCACCCTTGTGGGGCCCCTGTGTAGTGGAGGTGTTGTTTCCTACCTTCTCCACCTGGAGGAGGCCCGTCAGGAAGTCCACGACCCAGTTGCACAGGGCGGAGTTCAGATCCAGGGCTCCGAGCTTAATAATACGCTTGGAGGGTACTATGGTGTTGAAGGCTGAGCTGTAGTCAATGAACAGCATTCTTGAATGAAGGTATTCCTCTTGTCCAGATGGGATAGGGCAGTGTGCAGTGAGATGGCAATTGCATTATCTGTGGCTCTATTGGGGCGGTATACAAATTGAAGTGGGTCTAGGGTGTCAGTTAAGGGGGAAGTGATATGATCCTTAACTAGTCTCTCAAAGCACTTCATAATGACAGAAGTGAGTGCTACGGGGCGATAGTCATTTAGTTCAGTTACCTTGGTGGACATCTTGAAGCAAGTGGGGACAACAGACTGGGACAGGGAAAGATTGAATATGTCAGTAAACACTCCAGCCAGTTGGTCTGTGCATGCTTGGAGGACGCAGCTAGGGATATAGTCTGGACCGGCAGCCTTGCGAGGGTTAACACGCTTGAATGTCTTACGTCAGCCACTGAGAACGAGAGCCCACGGTCCTTGGGAGCGGACCGCATCGGTGCACTGTGTTATCCTCAAAGCAGGTGAATTAAGGTGTTTAGCTGGTCCGGGAGAAAGACGTCGGTGTCTGCAACGTGGCTGGTTTTCCCTTCGTAATCCGGGATTGTCTGTAGACCCTTCCACATACAGCCTAGTTTTAATGATTGTGAATGTTTTACCCTGACTTTATCTGCTACATGGTTTATGTTAGATCTTTTTGTTGATGGAACGTTGGTGGAGCGCCACAGTGGTACCTCCGATAGAGAGGCACGCTGGGAAATGACAAGCCAAATATTGGCTTTGACAAGGTGGACACTGTTTATCACAGGGCTGCATTAGCTCTCACCTAAAAAGCCATATGCCACAGGTTGAGAGAAATTGTAATTGTTTTTGGGCAGAATTATGTGAGGTTTTATGTGTTGTTGGAGGTGCATCTTGGTCAGTTTAGCTCAGTAAATGCCGCCCTTGTCAATCTGCAACCACAGGCGGCGGCCTAATCTTGCCTAATGAGTAGGCCAGCCTTGTATGTGGGTGTCTTCTATCACCTGTTAACACTTTATCTGATTGAATCTTGGCCTAAGTGTGTGTTAGTAGTCAATAACATGGTGTGAAATTGTAGCTTTCTTTCAAAATATTTCTGGTAACAACTGTATCACTACAGCAGGTAAATCCCCCTGTTAAGAGAAAGTGGGGGAGAGGATGATGGAATCAGGAGATGTGAGCTAGGGCAGGGGGGGAGAGGATGAGAGGATGGTAGAAGGAGAGCTGATAGGGGGCAGGGAAGTAGAGGACGAGTGAGATGGAAGGGGATGAGAGAAGAGGAGAGGAGGAGGGCAGGAAGGATGAACAAAGAGGGGAAGAGAGAAGAGTCTGGATGAGAAGATGGTAGAAGGCAGGAAATAAGAGCGGAAGATATATTGTCCCCTACCCCCGGATCTCCTTTAGAGGGCACTGGTCCTCTAGCTCAAAGAGATGCACTGTGAATGCATGCCTATGAAACATGTCTAAACGTCACTATTATCTTACTTTACTACCTTAATGTTTGCTGCTGGTGTAGAAACATGACCAATGCATTAGATAACATGGTGGTGGTGAAGGGTAAAGCACTAAGGACATTAATGACAGAAAGTCCTATACTCTAGTCTCTGAGAGACAGCCAGGCTTTGATAACCCTGATCAATGTGTGATCTGTTGGTAAGGACCTGTCTAATGGAGTTAATGACAGACGTGGTTTACTGTGAGAGGTGGAGATGTGTGTGACTATGATGCAGAGAGGAATGGGCAGTCTAGTGTTTTTGCTGCAGTGTGGAGCAGGGTCTCTGCTGAGTAAGGGAGGGTGTTAGTCCTTCCAGCTTTATCTCAGGGAATGGCTTGGCCAGACACGCTGTTCACATTACATTGAGTAAATCCTTCAGCCTTTTGATTGACCAGTGGCAAACATCACACCGTGTATGTCTGGTGAGGAGAACACTTAGCAGAGATGCCAACAACCGGATTCATCTGGTTTTCAAGGATACAGCTATCTTCAACCTAGCTTCCTTTTATGCTGAAAACCGGATGTGGAAACTCCACTCAGGCGTCTTTTTACACCTGTTACTTTAGATTAGGTCAGGAGGAGTGGGCTGGACACACACAGACCATACAGGCCCTGACAGGCTAGTGGTAATGGCTGGAGTAGAATGAGTGACGTCATTCCCATGTGTTTGATGCCATTCCATTCGCTCCGTTCCAGCCATTATTAACCTCTCTAGGGTAGGTGAGACGCTAACGTCCCACCAGGCCAACATCCGGTGAAACTGCAGAGTGCTAACATTCTAAATACACCATTTGTTATAGTAAACATTCTTGTAAATACATGTATCTTACATCATGTAAAAGATGAATGTCTTATTAATCCAGCTGCGGTGTCAGATTTCAAAAAGCCCTTACTGCGAAAGCAAACCATGCTATTTTCTGAGGACGGAGCCACGCACACACAAGTATTACTAGCATTTTCCAACCAAGCATTAGCGTCATGAAAGTCAGAAATAACAATAAAATAAATCGCTTACCATTGAAGATCTTCCTCTGGTGGCAATGCCAAGTGTCCTAACTACACAGTGAATGTTCGTTTTGTTTGATAAAATCCATTTTTATAGCCTAACATGAAACATTTGTAAACAGCTTGCGTCGTGATTTCCGTCTCATTCAACTTTGGACGTGGTAATTACACACACTAAACAAACATTCATGGTTGGTTTCATTGCAATCCTCTGGTTGTTACTAACACAACCACACTTGATGGTTCTTTTCCCGGGACGTATTGACCGAAACAAACCGATTTGAAGACACCAATCAATGACCTCATTGCTCACCAATGGTAGGATCGGTCTATCATTGATTGACTGTATTTTGGCCCAATGACCACTGATCATCTTGAAATCTAGCTTGGAAGATAGCCAATTAGCTGAGGTAAACGGCAATATGTTATGGTTATGCGTTTGAAGACCAGCCTTTGTCGTAAACTCTGGCGTGAAGGAGGTTCATTCGCCATTGCAAATCCCACTTGACGGAGCCACGGGTGTTACGCATAGCAGTACATATTCAATAGCATTTTCAACAAGTTTATACATTTAAATCATGGCAAAGAAATCAGGAAAAGCTAAAACAAAGTCTAGGTATACAGATTTAACCCAAATTACAGAGGAAATAGATAGATACAGCGAGACCAAGTTGCTTCAGGAAGATGAATCTTTCAGCGAAGCTAGTTTTGACTCCCAGGCGGAAGACATGTTTCAGCATGGCGAGGATGCCATGCTGGATCGGTAAGTTCTAATGCTAATGTCATTGTTTGAAATTAATAATATCAAATATTATTCATTTGAGATTTTTTTTTAAAGATTTTCTTATTTTATTTACAATATCCAAAAATATCATCTTTAATGAAATGTGTAAAGTACATATTGGCTATACTGTGTGTTTGTGTGTGTGTGTGTGTGTGTGTGTGTGTGTGTGATATATTTTTTAAGATGTATTTTACATAAACATGGAATGGAACAGCCCTTCACCACTTCACCATAGTGATTATGTTCCCTGTACTCTATATATATCTGTTTATTTTACGTGTTGATACAGGGCTCATACGTGAAATTATTGTTACTGATTTAAAAAAATCTTTCACAGTGGCAGTGATTCTGATTATGAGCCGCCAATGTCTAGGTGTCCATCTCCCTCTGAAGCTGGTTCATCCAGCCGGACCCCCACTGTCTCCGGCTCCACACATACCCGGCCATCTAGAGATGTGAAGTCAGTGACAAAGAAGAGGAGGTGGGGAAGAGAGAAACCTGCAGACAGAGGGCCAGAGGGTTGTTGGCATCATTAGAAGATGATGTGGAACCAAATCCACCAGTTTTTAGACCCAAAAGGCAGCCAGGACCTCAACTAGACATGACTGCAAAGTACAGCCCCCTTCAACTTTTTCAACTGTTTTTCACCTCGTCAGTTGTTGACTCCCTGGTGCCAAACACCAATAAGTACGAGGCTAAGAAGCAGGCAGGAAAGAAAGAGACCATTTCCATGTCAGACCTTTTCTGCTACTTTTCAATGGTCATTTACATGGGGCTGGTGAAGTTGAAAACTCTAAGGAACTACTGGAAGTACTATTTTCAGCCTGCCCAGAACCTGTCCATCGATGAGAGGATGGTAGCCTCAAAGGCCAGAATCAGCCTCAAACAACACATGAGAAACAAACCAACCAAGTGGTGTTACAAGTTGTTTGTTTTGGCTGATTCTGTGTGTGCCTACACTTGCAATTTTTTTGTTTATGAGGGGATTTTTTTTTTGCTACCGTTAATGGACTGAGTTATGATTACGTTGTGGAGTTACTGGATTTTCAACTGCTGGGGAAGGGCTACAAACTGTTTGTGGACAACTTCTACACAAGCCCTACCCTGTTTACAGAGCTGAGGAAGTGGTATGTGTGTGCTTGTGGCACCATTCGGACCAACAGAGTGGGCTTTCCAAAGACAAAGGTGAACGACATGCCTAAGCGGGCTGAGCGGGGTACCATGCGATGGATCCGTGAAGATGGCCTACTCTTTGTGAAGTGGATGGACACCAGAGAGGTGGTCATGTGCTCCAGTATCCACTCCAGCAACCAGTCCTTCAGTGGAGATCACGTCGTCAGGCGTGTGAAGGACGGTGCCGGGGCATGGACCACCAAAAATGTCCCCATTCCAGCTGCTGTGAAGGACTACAACAAGAGCATGGGAGGTGTGGACCTGTCAGATGTGCTGATAGGATACTACAATGTTCTCCACAAGACCATGAAATGGTACAAGACCTTTTTCTATCATTTCATTGACATTGCTGTGGTGAATTCCTTCATCCTCCAGAAGGATAGCCCCCCATCTCACATCTAGCCTTCAGGGAGCTGCTCATCCAGGAGCTTGCTAGCTACAGCAAGTCCACTGTAGCACCTTCTGTCCCCTCTACCTCTGTCCCTTCTGCTCCAACCAGTGGTGTTCACCTACCCAGATTCATCTCTGCAGGCATGAATGTGCCTCAGGGCAAAAATGGCACAGTAGGGAGACGTCGTTGTGTCCTTTGTCACAGGAAATGCCCCATCACCTGCACCACCTGTTCAGTAAGCCTCTGCTTTACAGCAGAAAGAGACTGCTATGGGCCATGGCACCAGCATCACAATGTTGTGTAGAGGACTGAGGGTCTTCACAATATTGTAAATAGAAAATATGTAAATAGTTACTCTTGTTAATTGTTTGTTTTATTATTATTATTAGTATTTATTTATTTTCATATATATATATTTATTTATATATATATATATATTTTGGGGGAGGGGGGGGTGTTAGAATAGCATTTATGTGTTTTGTATATAGTTTTTTCCTTCAAAATGTATCACTGTACCAATTCGGCCACTTGGGTACATTTGGGTACATTTGTGTGGGACACCTGGGGGACTTCATGCTCAATGTCATGTAGCTCGCTCATTTTTAAGTTATCTGTCCAAAACTTTGCACAGCTATTGTTGCCATCTTATGTTCTTCATTCAAATCATCCCCAGCATCCTATCTGTATGTTTGGCTGTTCTTCATTCAAATCATCCCCAGCATCCTATCTGTATGTTTGGCTGTTCTTCATTCAAATCAACCCCAGCATCCTATCTGTATGTTTGGCTGTTCTTCATTCAAATCATCCCCAGCATACTATCTGTATGTTTGGCTGTTCTTCATTCAAATCATCCCCAGCTACCTATCTGTATGTTTGGCTGTTCTTCATTCAAATCAACCCCAGCATCCTATCTGTATGTTTGGCTGTTCTTCATTCAAATCAACCCCAGCATCCTATCTGTATGTTTGGCTGTTCTTCATTCAAATCAACCCCAGCATCCTATCTGTATGTTTGGCTGTTCTTCATTCAAATCAACCCCAGCATCCTATCTGTATGTTTGGCTGTTCTTCATTCAAATCAACCCCAGCATCCTATCTGTATGTTTGGCTGTTCTTCATTCAAATCAACCCCAGCATCCTATCTGTATGTTTGGCTGTTCTTCATTCAAATCATCCCCAGCTACCTATCTGTATGTTTGGCTGTTCTTCATTCAAATCATCCCCAGCTACCTATCTGTATGTTTGGCTGTTCTTCATTCAAATCATCCCCAGCATCCTATCTGTATGTTTGGCTGTTCTTCATTCAAATCAACCCCAGCATCCTATCTGTATGTTTGGCTGTTCTTCATTCAAATCATCCCCAGCATACTATCTGTATGTTTGGCTGTTCTTCATTCAAATCATCCCCAGCTACCTATCTGTATGTTTGGCTGTTCTTCATTCAAATCAACCCCAGCATCCTATCTGTATGTTTGGCTGTTCTTCATTCAAATCAACCCCAGCATCCTATCTGTATGTTTGGCTGTTCTTCATTCAAATCAACCCCAGCATCCTATCTGTATGTTTGGCTGTTCTTCATTCAAATCAACCCCAGCATCCTATCTGTATGTTTGGCTGTTCTTCATTCAAATCAACCCCAGCATCCTATCTGTATGTTTGGCTGTTCTTCATTCAAATCAACCCCAGCATCCTATCTGTATGTTTGGCTGTTCTTCATTCAAATCATCCCCAGCTACCTATCTGTATGTTTGGCTGTTCTTCATTCAAATCATCCCCAGCTACCTATCTGTATGTTTGGCTGTTCTTCATTCAAATCAACCCCAGCATCCTATCTGTATGTTTGGCTGTTCTTCATTCAAATCAACCCCAGCATCCTATCTGTATGTTTGGCTGTTCTTCATTCAAATCATCCCCAGCTACCTATCTGTATGTTTGGCTGTTCTTCATTCAAATCAACCCCAGCATCCTATCTGTATGTTTGGCTGTTCTTCATTCAAATCAACCCCAGCATCCTATCTGTATGTTTGGCTGTTCTTCATTCAAATCAACCCCAGCATCCTATCTGTATGTTTGGCTGTTCTTCATTCAAATCATCCCCAGCATCCTATCTGTATGTTTGGCTGTTCTTGGTCAGTTGAAAGATGATGCAGCAACAATAAAAAACAGAAAACGTATGTATATTTCCTTGTATTTTCTTCTACCAGATCTATTGTGTGATATTCTCCTACATTCAATTCACATTTCCACAAAATTCAGAGTGTTTCCTTTCAAATGATACCGATAATATTAATATCCTTGCCTCTGGGCCTGAGCTATAGGTAGTTAGATTAGGGTATGTCTTTAGGCGGAAATTGAGAAGAAGGGGGGGGTACCCCAAAGAAGTTAAGAGCCGCCATCCTCTCAGCAGCCTCCACTGGTGTGTACTGTAACATATTGTTGTGTAGTGGTTGATTGAATAGACTCCCTCAAATTGCTGATTGATCGCTGGTCTGATCCACTGCTATCTGAACTGCACTCACAACTCTTCTCTCCTCCTCCATCTTCTCATTCTGCTGCTTCATCACTGCAACCTGCTCTCAGAGCCTTTTGTATTGTTCTGTACTTAAATCCGAGAACCTCAAGTCAAATGTTATTAGTCACATGCGCCGAATACAGCAGGTGTAGGTAGACCTTACAGTGAAATGCTTATTTACGAGCCCCTAACCAACAATGCAGTTTAAAAAAAATACGGATAAGAATAAGAAATAAAAGTAACAAGTAATTAAAGAGCAGCAGTAAAATAACAATATTGAGACTATATACAGGGGGGTACCGGTACAGAGTCAATGTGCGGGGGCTCCGGTTAGTTGAGGTAGTATGTACATGTAGGTCGAGTTATTAAAGTGACTATGCATAGATGATAACAGAGTCGCAGTGGTGTAAAGAGGGGGAGAGGGACAATGCAAATAGTCTGGGAAGTCATTTGACTAGATGTTAAGGAGTCTTGTGGCTTGGGGGTAGAAGCTGTTGAGAAGCCTCTTGGTCCTAGACTTGGCACTCCGGTACTGCTTTCTGTGCGGTAGCAGAGAGAACAGTCTATGACTAGGGTGGCTGAAGTCTTGGACAAATTTTTGGGCCTTCCTCTGACACCGCCTGGTATAGAGGTCCTGGATGGCAGGAAGCTTGGCCTCCGTAATGTACTGGGCCATTCGCACTACCCTCTAGTGCCTTGTGGTCGGAGGCCGAGCAGTTGCCATAACAGGCAGTGATGCAACCAGTCAGGATGCTCTCAATGTTGCAGCTGTAGAACCTTTTTATGATCTGAGGACGCATGCCAAATCTTTTCAGTCTCCTGAGGGAGAATAGGTTTTATCGTGCCCTCTTCACGACTGTCTTGGTGTGCTTGGATCATGTTAGTTTGTTGGTGATGTGGACACCAAGGAACTTAAAGCTCTCAACCTGCTCCACTGCAGCCCCATCAATGAGAATGGGGGCGTGCTCGGTCCTCTTTTTCCTGTAGTCCAAAATCATCTCCTTTGTCTTGATCACATTTAGGGAGAGGTTATTGTCCTGGCACCACGCGACCAGGTCTCTGACCTCCTCCCTATAGGCTGTCTTGTTGTTGTCGGTGATCAGGCCTACCACTGTTGTGTTATCGGCAAATTAGATGATGGTGTTGGAGTCGTGCCTGGCAGTGCAGTCATGAGTGAACAGGGAGTATAGTATGAGACTGAGCACGCACCCCTGAGGGGCGCCTGTGCTGAGGATCAGCGTGGTGGATGTGTTGTTACCTACCCTTACCACCTGGGGGTGGCCCGTCAGGAAGTCCAGGATCCAGTTGCAAAGGGAGGTGTTTAGTCCCAGGGTCCTTAGCTTATTGATGAGCTTTGATGGCACTATGGTGTTGAACACTGAGTTGTAGTCAATGAATAGCATTCTCACATAGGTGTTCCTTTTGTCCAGGTGGGAAAGGGCAGTGTGGAGTGCAATAGAGATGACATAATCTGTGGATCTGTTGGGGTGGTATGCAAATTGGAGTGGGTCTAGGGTTTCTGGGAGGATGGTGTTGATGCGAGCCATGACCAGCCTTTAAAAGCACTTCATGGCTACAGACGTGAGTGCTACGGGTCGGTAGTCATTTAGGCAGGTTACCTTAGTGTTCTTGGGCACAGGCACTATGGTGGTCTGCTTAAAAGATGTTGGTATTACAGACTCAGACAGGGAGAGGTTGAACATATCAGTAAAGACACTTGCCAGTTGGTCAGCACATACTCGCAGTACATGTCCTGGTAATCCATCTGGCCCTGCGGCCTTGTGAATGTTGACCCGTTTAAAGGTCTTATTCACAATGGCTACGGAGAGCGTGATCACACAGTCTTCCGGAACAGCTGGTGCTCTCATGCAGGTTGCAGTGTTACTTGCTTTGAAATGAGCATCAAAGTAGTTTAGCTCGTCTGGTAGGCTTGTTTCACTGGGCAACTCTCGGCTGTGCTTCCCTTTGTAGTCTGTAATGGTTTACAAGCCCTGCCACATCCGACGAGCGTCAGAGCCAGTGTAGTACGATTCGATCGTAGTCCTGTATCGACCTTTGCCTATTTGATTGTTCGTCGGAGGGCATAGTGGGATTTTTATAAGCTTCCGGGTTAGAGTCCCGCTCCTTGAAAGCGGCAGCTCTATCCTTTATCTCAGTGCGGATGCTGCCTGTAATCCATGTTTTCTGGTTGGGGTATGTACGTACGGTCGCTCTGGGGGGGACGTCATCGATGCACTGATTGATGAAGCCAATGACTGATGTGGTGTACTCCTCAATGCCATCGGAGGAATCCCGGAACATATTCCAGTCTGTGCCAGCAAAACAGTCCTGTATCCATTAGCATGATGATATGATATGATTACGTTTTGTATGTATTCATTTATGGATGTCCATCACCCATCTCGTATGATATGCTACGAATTACAAGTTGTATTATATGTTACGAATTTTAAAGCGTACAATATGTTATGAATTTTAAAGCGTACAATATGTTATGAATTTGAAAAGCGTACTATATGTTTCAGATTTGCTACATGTAGTATGATATGTTACGATTTCTAGCTAGGTGGCTAAAATGAGCTAGCTGGCTAACGTTAGCTTGGCTAGGGGGTTACGGTTACGGGAAGGGCTAGCTAACATGTTAAGTAGTTGCAAGTTGAGATTTGAACACACAACCTTTGCGTTGCTAGACATTCGCGTTAAATGCACATCCATCCACCCCGAAAAACCCCTCTACTTTTGTTTTTGCCTTAAGTAACCATCTGTCTTATATACCCATACCAAACATAACACATCTCTCTAATTTGCCTAGGTACATTTAATTACGTCTAGTCTATAAGACCAGGCTGTTTCATCTCATTGTGTTTGTGAAGGTGTCAGATCATTGTGCGTGTGAAGGTGTCAGATCATTGTGCGTGTGAAGGTGTCAGATCATTGTGTTTGTGAAGGTGTCAGATCATTGTGCATGTGATGTTGTCAGTGAGAGGACGCTCTTCATATAGAAGGGTTTCTCCGTCTCTGTACATAATTCCACTCCCCTCTCAAGGATGAAAAAGCTTTTTACACTAACACACACACACACACACACACACACACACACACACACACACACACACACACACACACACACACACACACACACACACACACACACACACACACACACACACACACACACACACACACACACACACACACACACACAAACACACACACACACACAGTACATACTCCCCATCTCTTTTACACATATGTACAGTACACACTCTCTCTCTTTTACACACATACAGTACACACTCTCGCTCTCTTTTTCTATCTACTTTCTCACAAACACACACCTCTTGTGATGTGTCTCAAAGCCTGAATAAACAATTCAATTAAACATTAAATGGTTATTAAACACCAATTTAAACACCAGCCAAGCACTCAAAGCCTTGAATGAAGACTTGATTAGTACCGTCATTAGTACTGATTGATTAGTACGTCTTGATTAGTACTGCTTGATTAGTACTGCTTGATCAGTACTGCTTGGCTGGAGTAAAAGGCAGCAACCCACCAGCCCTGGCAGGAGAAGTTTACCCAACCTTGGTCTAAACATCAGAACAGTAGCTCAGTCTCAGTCTCAGGCTTACATCCTGGTGCTAGTCTCCCCCAAAGAGAATAACAGATGGAAGAGAGAAATGACAGGATGCTCTCTCATAACCCGTGCCAGTCGCTGTTTGTCTGTCTGGTCTCTGTGTCTCATCCACTCTGTGGGCTCTTTCTCTTTCCCCACAATAAATCTGTTAAATATTAAAATACTGTAGCCGGCTGCTGTCTGGATACAAAGTGTGAAGAGTTCTGGACTGGCTGTGTACTGGTCTCTCACAGCTCTCTCTCTCTCATGTCTGTCTCTATTTCCCCCCTGGCTGCCTTTTCCGCCTGTCTATATTTTGATCCCATTTTTCTCCCTCTCTCCATCTCCCTTCCTGTTCTTTCCAAACAGATATGTTTAACCCCGAGGTGGTACACTGTATTTGATGCTCAGTGCCAAATGTTTATTCTTCACGATAGCTTTCCTTAACCGCAGTTTGGTCAGCATTAATAGTAATGCATGGTTGATGCTGTAGTCTACTAATGTTGCAAATGCAGTGTTGTCAGCATTATGCCTAGAGTCAGGTAATAAAGAGTTTGTATCATAGATCACTGTGTGTGCGGGTGTGTAAGGTGTGTGAGAGATCCAGTGAAGTATGTTGTGGTGGAGGTCAGACATACAGAGAGGAAGTGTGAAAAACAAATATGTCTGCCCTTCTTCTGTCTCCTGCTCACCTGAGGATGGACAGAAACCCCAGAGCACAGGACAGAGACCGTTCAACGGGTGCTGTACAATCAAAGAGGAGAAGGTAGCTGTAGTTTACTGTGGTCAAATACGGACAAACTCCTTGGCTCAGTCATCTCAATCAGGTAAGGTTTTCTCCCTGATATTTCATATTTCTAGTACAAATGTATTTTTCTCTACATTGGTTGGTTAGGTAGTGTGTAGACTAGGGCTTAGATTCAATCCGTAGCGTGGAAGATCTACGCTGTAGTGCAATTTAGATTTAAAGGAAATGTTCCTGCGTTTGTGGATACTCCATGTTTGTATAATTTTTTAAATATTTTTTTTAGGGGGTGGATCAGCTATAATATTGCAAATAGATTGTGGCTTCTATGAATGTGATTGTCTGCATCTTTTACAAACCCTCCATATATGTATATTTTTTAGAAATATATATGTTATTTTAAATATATATATTGTTTTGAAATATATTTTCCTTTATTATTTTCCCCTCCCCTAATTGGAGTAAACTAATGAACAACAACACTTGGGCTTTTACTTCCAGCTTATTCATACTATATACATTTTACAGACACAGTGCATTTGACATTAGTTATTGTTTGTTTTTAGTCCCATCCTTCTGCTACCCTTAACCCCTCCCATCTATCTCTAAAGACCATCCAGTCCCATCCTTCTGCTACCCTCAACCCCTCCCATCTATCTATGAAGACCTTCCATCTATTTTTCAATTGTGCTGTGATGTTTCACAAAAGTTCTGAACCTTTCTATTCTCGTAGTTTCTACAAATTGTAAATTAAAGATGAACATTTTTACTAAGAGTATTATTATACTATTGATCGATTGACTATGACTTTTCCGATCACCCAGCAGTGCGATTTGCAGAGTTAACTCCAGGTAAATGTTGCAATTCTTCAGGCGTTCCTGAACCTGCGACCAAAAACAGCTACATATGGACAGTACCAAAACAAATGATCTAATGAGTCTCTTTGCAGCAAAATCTGCAGAGCTGGGATGGTTGTGTCCCCAATATACAGTTGGGCAAAAAAGTATTTAGTCAGCCCCCAATTGTGCAAGTTCTCCCACTTAAAAAGATGAGAGAGGCCTGTAATTTTCATCATAACTATGACAGACAAAATGAGAAAGAAAATCCAGAAAATCACACTGTAGGATTTTTTATGAATTTATTTGCAAATTGTGGTGGAAAATAAGTATTTGGTCACCTACAAACAAGAATGATTTCTGGCTCTCACAGACCTGTAACTTCTTCTTTAAGAGGCTCCTCTGTCCTCCACTCGTTACCTGTATTGGCACCTGTTTGAACTTGTTATCAGTATAAATGACACCTGTCTTAGTTTCTCCGCCTTCCAATTCCTTCTTCTATTTTTGTGGTAATGCTGCAATCAGTTGGTTGTAATTTTGGGTATAGCAGACACTTCCATATATTTTTGTTAGCTGCATGTGTGATATAACTCCACCAGTCTTATTTATGATATAATTTACAAAGAATATATCATTTGTTTGTTTTTCTCCCCAAAAAATAGTTTTTTTAATCAATTAGTATATTTGAGTTGAACCATAATATTTGTTCTCTCTTTTCTGGCGGATTGAACTGAAATCGCAACCAATTTTCTAAGGCTTGTTTTAAAAAAAGTTATATTTTGGAGATTTCATTTTCAAATAACCAAAAGCGAGAGGCTGTAATCTGAATAAAGAGGAAAAGGCCATTCCTGAAGGCAATGTTCCCGCATTCACGGTAAACGCTGCATATGTCAGCTCAATGGGAAATTACCTTTCCACTTAAATTGCGCAACAACGTGGATCTTCTGCGCTACAGACTGAATCTAGCCCTCGAGCACTTGTTGGCTTGGTAACAACATTGGAAGCACAATAGACAGGTATTTTCCCTTTGTATTTATTTCTGCCTTTAACTTTCTTTCAGTTTCTATTTTCTCTGGGTGGTTTGAGGAAATTAGTCCTTGATAGTTCAAGGTAAACGGAGCATTTTTTCTTGCTACTGTATCTGCCTGCATGTGTTTTTTCTGTGTCTCTTGGCCTCTCTGCCTATTCAGTTCGACTGAATAGTGTTTCTGTGTCCCTCTGTCTATCTCTGGATAGCCTTGTCTGACAGCATGCATCGCCTGCGTGTCTCAATGTTGGTCTGCTTCATACTCCTGGGATTCCTCAGTTTCACAGGTAGGTGAACACCTTTGAGTGTACCACTCATAGGCTGTGTTTTTCACAGGCAACCCAGTTCTGATCTTTTGGCCAGTTATTGACAATGGATCTGATCGGTCACCCATACTGTCCTAAAGTACTAGACTTTAGGTCTGACTCTTTCCGTTTCCCTTCACTGTGTCTTATCCAGGAGCAGAAGAGACAGAGACTGCTACAAAGGAAGGCAAAGGTGAGCCAGAAAGAAGGATGGATGAATATGTTTTATTATAGGCCGGCAGGGTAACCACTAGGCTACCCTGGGGCGGCAGGGTAACCACTAGGCTACCCTGGGGCGGCAGGGTGACCACTAGGCTACCCTGGGGCGGCAGGGTAACCACTAGGCTACCCTGGGGCGGCACGGTGACCACTAGGCTACCCTGGGACGGCAGGGTGACCACTAGGCTACCCTGGGGCGGCAGGGTAACCACTAGGCTACCCTGGGGCGGCAGGGTGACCACTAGGCTACCCTGGGGCGGCAGGGTAACCACTAGGCTACCCTGGGACGGCAGAGTAACCACTAGGCTACCCTGGGGCGGCAGGGTGACCACTAGGCTACCCTGGGGTGGCAGGGTGACCACTAGGCTACCCTGGGACGGCAGGGTGACCACTAGGCTACCCTGGGGCGGCAGGGTGACCACTAGGCTACCCTGGGGCGGCAGGGTAACCACTAGGCTACCCTGGGCCGGCAGGGTGACCACTAGGCTACCCTGGGGCGGCAGGGTGACCACTAGGCTACCCTGGGCCGGCAGGGTGACCACTAGGCTACCCTGGGGCGGCAGGGTGACCACTAGGCTACCCTGGGGCGGCAGGGTAACCACTAGGCTACCCTGGGACGGCAGATTAACCACTAGGCTACCCTGGGGCGGCAGGGTGACCACTAGGCTACCCTGGGGCGGCAGGGTGACCACTAGGCTACCCTGGGGCGGCAGGGTGACCACTAGGCTACCCTGGGACGGCAGAGTAAGCACTAGGCTACCCTGGGGCGGCAGGGTGACCACTAGGCTACCCTGGGGCGGCAGGGTAACCACTAGGCTACCCTGGGGCGGCAGGGTAACCACTAGGCTACCCTGGGGCGGCAGGGTAACCACTAGGCTACCCTGGGGCGGCAGGGTGACCACTAGGCTACCCTGGGGCGGCAGGGTAACCACTAGGCTACCCTGGGACGGCAGGGTGACCACTAGGCTACCCTGGGACGGCAGAGTAAGCACTAGGCTACCCTGGGGCGGCAGGGTGACCACTAGGCTACCCTGGGGCGGCAGGGTGACCACTAGGCTACCCTGGGACGGCAGGGTGACCACTAGGCTACCCTGGGGCGGCAGAGTAACCACTAGGCTACCCTGGGGCGGCAGGGTAACCACTAGGCTACCCTGGGACGGCAGAGTAACCACTAGGCTACCCTGGGGCGGCAGGGTAACCACTAGGCTACCCTGGGACGGCAGGGTGACCACTAGGCTACCCTGGGACGGCAGAGTGACCACTAGGCTACCCTGGGACTGCAGGGTAACCACTAGGCTACCCTGGGGAGGCAGGGTAAACCACTAGGCTACCCTGAGACGGCAGGGTAAACACTAGGCTACCCTGGGATGGCAGGGTAACCACTAGGCTACCCTGGGACGGCAGGGTAACCACTAGGCTACCCTGGGACGGCAGGGTAACCACTAGGCTACCCTGGGGCGGCAGGGTAACCACTAGGCTACCCTGGGGCGGCAGGGTAACCACTAGGCTACCCTGGGGCGGCAGGGTGACCACTAGGCTACCCTGGGGTGGCAGGGTGACCACTAGGCTACCCTGGGGCGGCAGGGTGACCACTAGGCTACCCTGGGGCGGCAGGGTAGCCTAGTTGTTAGAGCTTTGGACTAGTAACCGAAAGGTTGCAAAATCGAATCCCAAAGCTGACAAGGTAAAAATCTGTCGTCCTGCCCCTGAACAAGGCAGTTATAACTGTTATAACTGTTCCTAGGCCGTCATTGAAAATATGAATCTGTTCTTAACTGACTTGCCTAATTAAATAAGGGTTAAAAAAATGTATCATTTGACTGATTGATTTTGTCCCTAGGCAGGGAAAAACGTGAAATGCCCAACTGGGCCCTGTGGTCGTCTGACTTCACAGGCTGGTTGCAGGAGCTGACTGCCCAGGCTGGTTACGACCGGATCCAGGACCTGGCCAGAACCTACTGGGCCCACTTCCCTATTGCCAGTTATCTAGGTTACGACAGCCCCGACGAAGACACAGAAGAATCTAAGGGGATACCGGAATGAAGTTTGGGTCAAATTAAATCTTTGGAGAAGTTTTAAAATCACTGCCTTTGAACTATTGTCTGAATATTGCATTGATCAAACTATACCCTGAACATATTTAGTAGCAAACAACTATTGTCTGAATATTGCATTGATTAAACTATACCCTGAACATATTTAGTAGGAGACAGGCATGCATGCACACACAGTTAATGCTATAAATCTCCTTTAAACAAATTGATGGCTTATTGCGCTTTTCTTTGTCATCCAGTCAAAGCAGGAAAGCGTACAAAGTTATTATCTTTCAACAGTTTGATTCTCATACATTCAGATTCTTGCATCAGAAACCTGACTTGATCTTGAGTGGCTTTGATCAACAATTTTGATTAAGACTGCACAGTGTTGAATGAGTTGGACAGAGAGCAATGGTGGTGGACAGAAGGGGGGGGGCTGTCCTCGTTCTACGAGACATCTGTAGCTTCTGAGAGGAACGGAAAACTGAAATAAATCTGCCACCTTTATCCAACCTTTGACCAGGGCTCCATTAGATAGATCAGTAGTTCAAGTAAAGAAGTGGTGCTCAGTGAGTGTTACTGGAATGGGCCCTATTCGACCTCCGTTCATATATACAACAGAGCCCCTCATCAGAAGATTACTTCTCAACACTCTTGTGATACGGTACCACAGCAAGAATCCTCTCTGCTCTTTGCTCATCGGCCACAACACTGAATCTCATTTCATGGTGCAGTGTACTTACGGAGCAGAATGCTCTTTCTCCTGGAGAGTAAACTGCTGTGTCCAGAAATCCCCTGCGCTTTGCTGTTCTACTGGAGCTGTAGAAAACCTCCTGGAGCCTTCTATCTGCACAACCTGGTCTCAGAGCATTTCGTAATACTCTGTACGTAAATCCGAGACACTCCATTTAGTATTATATCCTACGTTTTGTATAGTATGTATTCATTTGTGGATGCCCATCACATTTCGTATGATATTACAAATTTGCTAAACTTATGGTATGTTATGAATACTAGCTAGGTGGCAACATTAGCTAGGCTAAGGGTTAGGTGTCAGGGTTAAACCTTTTTGGTTGTTAGAAGTTCCACGCCAACCAATCACCCTACTTTTTTTTTTGCCTTATGTAAACATCTGTTTTATGTAACCATACCAAACGAAACATATCATGCTAATTTGAGTGTGCCAGATTTACATTTACTATGTTACATCTATTCTATGAGACCAGGTTGATCTGCATGGTAAGGGGGCTGCTACGAAGGAGGTCGGTAAGCCAGCAGAAAGAAACAGAACAGCAGGGGGAATTGTCTCAAACCTCTGATTGCACATCCTTCTTTTGTGGACTAATTGCTGTGAGTTTGTGTGTATGGGGGAACAAGGAGTGCCTGGTGAAGGAATGCAGCTACTGTAGGCTTCAGTCAGGCAGAGTGTATGATGGGTTTATGTCTGGCTCAGTGTTGTAAAGAGAGGTGGGGGCGCTTAAGCTGCTACTGAAGAGGAAACGACAAAGACTGTAACATGAGTCTGAAGTTTCATGGGTCATCCATTTCTCCTCTCTGACATTCCTTCTTCCCTCTCTGCCCTCTGTCTATTCCCTCTCTTCCTTACAGTCTCTTTTTCTCGCTTTCTTTGAGTCCCTGTATTTTCTCTCTCCCTATCTGTCCCGCTTGCTTTGTCTCTCGTCTCTCTGTCTCCTTCCCCACCTTCTCCCTCCTTCACACTCTAGCATTTCTCTGCTTTAGCTCTGTGCCAGTTTTCTGTGTCCCTGTCCAGCTTGGGCAAGACAAGGAGCTGCTGTTTGCTTCTCCAAAACACACACACGTTGACGAACGCACTCATGTCCACTGTGTCCACTTTGTGACCAGATTTCCTGGTGCCTCCCTGTATGTAAATTATTTGACGAATATTCTTTCAAAATAAAATGTATTTATTTATTTCATGCCATATATTGATGTCATAAATCCATGTTACCACCTCTTAATTATAATAGAATGTGGGATAATTATGAATTAAATGGTTTCACTGTCCAGATCCGTTTACACTTGTGAGATATCCAGACGCAATGCGTGCCTGACTACGTCCGGAGGTGGGCAGGAAAATCTGATCACAATGCGTTTTAGGATCATGTACATCAGTGGTCACCAACCTTTTCTGAGTCAGGATCACTTTCTGAGTCAAAATGCAAGCAGGGTTCTACCGTTCAGATTTAACATGACTTAAAAAATGTAATCATCCTATGCAACATTTAAGCTATTAAAAGCAGTACTGGCAATGAAGTTTGTGCAATAACCTATAGGCACAATACTATTATCACAGCATATTGGCTTTGCATGAAAACTCAATGCGTTGTTGTTTGGACCAATTACATTTGAGGTGGGTTATATGATCACACCGGTAATGGATCAGTTGTTGTTTGGACCAATTACATTTGAGGTGGGTTATATGATCACACCGGAAATAGATCAGTTGTTGTTTGGACCAATTACATTTGAGGTGGGTTATATGATCACACCGGTAATGGATCAGTTGTTGTTTGGACCAATTACATTTGAGGTGGGTTATATGATCACACCGGTAATGGATCAGTTGTTGTTTGGACCAATTACATTTGAGGTGGGTTATATGATCACACCGGTAATGGATCAGTTGTTGTTTGGACCAATTACATTTGAGGTGGGTTATATGATCACACCGGTAATGGATCAGTTGTTGTTTGGACCAATTACATTTGAGGTGGGTTATATGATCACACCGGTAATGGATCAGTTGTTGTTTGGACCAATTACATTTGAGGTGGGTTATATGATCACACCGGTAATGGATCAGTTGTTGTTTGGACCAATTACATTTGAGGTGGGTTATATGATCACACCGGTAATGGATCAGTTGTTGTTTGGACCAATTACATTTGAGGTGGGTTATATGATCACACCGGTAATGGATCAGTTGTTGTTTGGACCAATTACATTTGAGGTGGGTTATATGATCACACCGGTAATGGATCAGTTGTTGTTTGGACCAATTACATTTGAGGTGGGTTATATGATCACACCGGTAATGGATCAGTTGTTGTTTGGACCAATTACATTTGAGGTGGGTTATATGATCACACCGGTAATAGATCAGTTGTTTTTGTATTACTTGTGAGGCTCAGCTGAGTGGAGAATACATTGAAATAATATGTTTTTATTTTACTGGGCTGATGGTCAGTCTCAGGGGAGAGAGAGAGCAGTAGACGGCGGGTCCGCCTCTCAATGTCCCTCTACTCTACCGTTCCTCCACTGACTGACCAAAAAGGGACACCGTCTTCCAGCTGGTGAAACTCGAGTCGCACATTTCTGCCTCATGCAGTTCATGTTGTTACTTTTATGAACAGAAAGGGAAATAAAAAGGACCAAGCTGCTAATAATAACAATACAAGCCCTATCGATACACGTTCCTACTCATTCATTACAGCTGCAGTGCTGGTTGTAGTGCGAGTGGAAGTACAAAGAATGCACATTTTATGGCGTATAAAAGTATTGAACATGACAGTGCTGGTTAAGAACTTAAACATTAACTCATAAAAATAGTCACTCTTTGCTGTATTCGTTTACAGTCTCTCTCTAGTCATGGTTTTAAACTGACAGTCTCTCTCTAGTCATGGTTTTAAACTGACAGTCTCTCTCTAGTCATGGTTTTAAACTGACAGTCTCTCTCTAGTCATGGTTTTAAACTGACAGTCTCTCTCTAGTCATGGTTTTAAACTGACAGTCTCTCTCTAATCATGGTTTTAAACTGACAGTCTCTCTCTAGTCATGGTTTTAAACTGACAGTCTCTCTCTAGTCATGGTTTTAAACTGACGGTCTCTCTCTAATCATGGTTTTAAACTGACAGTCTCTCTCTAGTCATGGTTTTAAACTGACAGTCTCTCTCTAGTCATGGTTTTAAACTGACAGTCTCTCTCTAGTCATGGTTTTAAACTGACAGTCTCTCTAGTCATGGTTTTAAACTGACAGTCTCTCTCTAGTCATGGTTTTAAACTGACAGTCTCTCTCTAGTCATGGTTTTAAACTGACAGTCTCTCTCTGGTCATGGTTTTAAACTGACAGTCTCTCTCTAGTCATGGTTTTAAACTGACAGTCTCTCTCTAGTCATGGTTTTAAACTGACAGTCTCTCTCTAGTCATGATTTTAACCTGACAGTCTCTCTCTAGTCATGGTTTTAAACTGACAGTCTCTCTCTAGTCATGGTTTTAAACTGACAGTCTCTCTCTAGTCATGGTTTTAAACTGACAGTCTCTCTCTAGTCATGGTTTTAAAAGTTTAGAAATCTCAACTTTGCTGTAGCTTTCTTTTATGCCTGATACTTTACTGCAGACACGGTAATCTGAGCCATCTGATTGGCCAGCAGTAGGCCAATAGTGCACTTGATTAGTTCTCCAGGCTTGCAGGGAGGCAGAATTTGTACCTTCACACACATGAAATGGTTCAAAATTGGAATACTTCGCCTACCTGGCGCGAAGGGCAGCAGCTAAATCGGGTGCACCTACAGCCAACTGCTCAAGATGAATTTTAAAAAATTGGAACACAAGGCTTTATCGTTTGTTTTTTTACAGAAATGTTCGGTGATCAACTAGAAATGACTTGGAGGTTGACCAGTCAATCACGATTGACCGGTTGGTGACCACTGATCTACAAATGTGGGCACAATCAGGATGTGGACACATTCAGGACAAAGGACGTATGTTAGCAGCAGGTATAAACGTGGCTTCTGAATCTCACTTCTAAACAGGCCATTGGCCTATCATTAACATTAACCCTTCAGCTAGACAGTGGTAGCAGACAGTCTAGTGTGTGTCTGCTGTGCTTGGTGTCTATGACTGACTGAAACAGTGTCAGTTACCTTGGTTGACTGGGACACGTGGATTAGTTAGCAGTCAGTGGCTGTGATCTTGCCCTGTACTGTGAAGGTGTGTGTGTGCGTGCGTGCGTGCGTGTGTGTGTGTGTGTGTGCGTGCATGTCTAATGAGAAAAACAGAGACAGGGATGGAAAAATATTTATCAGAGGAGAGAGAAGGAGAGGACAATAAGACTGCATAGGTTTAGGAACTAAAGCAGCAAAGCGCTTTCCTAATGCAACTGCGTTTTCCATTGACTTATTCAATATCGCTCCCTCTTTCTGTCTCTGTTCAATTACTTGCAGCCTGTCTCATGGGCAGTGATGTCAAGGTAAATGCTGATCTCAGTCTGTGGTGAATAACCTAATGGTCCCTATAAACTCAACGAAAAAGGTGGGTAAACGCTGGCGCAAAATAAAAAAGGTGTGTAAATGGAGTGCGTTTAAGTGCATTTATCGTCCGCTACACTATTGTCCATGGGTCCGACATAACTGTTTGGTCTCTCTCTTAACCCTTGTAGTCTTACCATTCGGGTTACTCCCCTTGTCTGAAGGGTCAAAAATGACCCGCCTTCACTAAACCCCTAAAATAAAGCAGTTTAATTGAATCTGTTTGCATGAAGAAACAACCTGTCATTCATCACAAACTTTGTGAATATCTGGGTTTTCCCTCTTCACAATGCAGAAAGACTGCATTTCATCAGTGGGCAACTCTCGTTTTTATTACAAAACACCTGTCATAATTGTTTTCTTTCCTAAAGTAGAGGTTTATTATTATTATGATTGCTAAAGGGACTGCATAGGTGTAAACAATTTTTTTTGCAAGAGATAGCGCTTGTATAGCCTAAGAAGGTAGCAGAAATGTGCAAAAAGTAGTTTTGAATGCATTTTATTGAATCAACTTAGCACATGTAGGACAGTATGCAGGTGTGTGTGCATGGACTTTGCAGATGTATTTCTCATGTGCAGCACATAGTATTTGTGTTACAGTCCTCCTTTGGGGGACAGAATTGGCATCTCCTCCTCTTACCTGCCCCAGCTGCAGCCTCAGGTGGACCAGGACAAAATTCAGCCCCCTGAACAGCTTTCACAAGCGCTGCAGAGGCTGCTGTGGGGGGGAGGGGCTCCCTTCTTTCAATGTGTGGGGTTACAAGTGCCTTTCCCAGCTGCTCCAGGAACACCCTCCTCTTGTTCCGCTTATCAGGCATCCAGGTAGGGTTGATCTTGTTCCATATCACAAAGGCATTGTATGAGGACATATCAGTGATGTTATGGAAGATGACCAGGGGCCAGCGGGCAGTCATCCTCCTGCAGCTGTAAATTCCAATCACCTTGTTCACACCTTCTATGTTGTGGTTGTAGTCCAGGATGATGGCTGGCATCCTGTCCTCGCAATCACTGATCTCAGCTGTTTTGTGCAGTGTGCTCAGGAGGACCACATTCTTGTTCCTCTTTGGGAGGTAAGGAACTAGAGTGGTGGTGGGGGTGAAGGCAAACTTTGATGAGAAGGCCTCTCTCCCCCTTGTTGCGAGGAGTGCAGGGGGGAGCTCAGGCTTGTTCTTTCTAACTGTGCCAACCATGGTCATCTTCCTCTTCAGGAGCTGCTGGCTGAGTGCAATCAGTAGCACACAATCGCAATTTCTCATTGTGTGTGTGTGTGTGTGTGTCTTTGTGGTTTTTGTGGTGTGTAGATGATTTTATAACTGCCGGGTCAAAAATGACCCTAAGACAATCTTTGTACCCCGGTGTTGTACAGCTTTCATGGAAATATGAACAAAGGAGACGTTTCACTTTTTCTAATGTTGGGGTCACTCTAGGAAAAGTCATCAAATTTCAAGTTGAAAAAATATAATTTACGTTTTTTTTTAAACATAGTAGCGAGTAATTTTTTACACGTAAGGGTTCATTCAATTCAATGGCTTTATTGGCATGGGAAATGTGTTTACATTGCCAAAGCAAGTGAAAGAACTAAAACAAAAAACAACAAAGCTAATCAAATAAAAACAAAGACAAAAACAATCGGACATTAAAAACCTCTTACTTCTACCCCCTCCTTTTTCGAACATTCTGTTAAAAATCGCGCAACTTTTCAGCGTCCTGCTACTCATGCCAGGAATATAGTATATGCATATGATTAGTATGTGTGGATAGAAAACACTCTGAAGTTTCTAAAACTGGTTAAATCACGGCTGTGACTATAACAGATCGTGTGTTTCATTGAAAAACGCAAGAAAAACTGCTCTCTGAAAGCTAAAAATAATTTCCATAAGTCACTTCCATGGGTTGTTAAAAGAGGACAAAATTTAATATCGACCTGCATGCAATTCATACAAATTCCACACGATGTCGCCATTGTCATCATTTTCAATTGAATTTTTTGTTGGAAAATCCATCTATCTGGCTTCCGTTTCTTCCAGTCTCCACCAGGATGTTGTTAATGTGGACATGGGCAGCCATTGATTTGCACACGAGGAGCTATTGAATATACATCGCCCTGTAATCATTTTGATAGATTATAAACGTTTACTAATACCTAAAGTTGGATTACAAAAGGATTTCGAAGTGTTTTGTGAAAGTTTATCGTCGACTTTTTTAATTTTAAAAAATGATGCAGCGTTAAAAAACGATGTTTTTTTCTGAATGACACAGCTTCCATAGAAAGCTATTTTGGGTATATATGGACCGATTTAAACGAAAAAAAGACCCAATAGTGATGTTTATGGGGCATATAGGAGTGCCAAGAAAGAAGCTCGTCAAAGGTAATGAATGTTTTATATTTTATTTCTGCGTTTTGTGCTGCGTCGGATAAGCAGAGTCTTTGTTTACGTCGCATTCAGGCATTTTCAGGTGGTGCATGCTATCAGATAATACCTTCTCATGCTTTTGCCGAAAAGCATTTTAAAAATCTGACTTGTTGGCTAGGTTCACAACGAGTGTAGCTTTAATTCAATACCCTGCTTGTGAATTTTGATCAAGGTTTGAGTTTAAACGAGTACATTTAGCATTTAGCGTAGCGCATTTGCATTTCCAGGTGCCTACTTGAGACATATGCGTCTCAAGTAGAATCAAGAAGTTAACAGTAAGAATTACACGGATAAATAGTTAAGAGAATAACACAAATCCAATAAAAACAAAGACAAAAACAACCGGACAATAACAATAAACATGACACAGATAAAAAGTTTCACAACATTTACATTTATATTATTAGCGGATAAATGTTACATAAGTGACATTATGCAAATAGTAGAATGTACGAATAATGGGGAAAAAATAGGCAGATAAATATAGGTTATATTTACATTGGTTGACCTTTTCTTGTGTCAGCAGGTTACACATTTTGTGGCTGGGATTGCACACAATATAGTAGCCAGATCTAGGAAAAAAGTTCCAAAGGCTGGGTATACAATCGTGGCCAAAAGTTTTGAGAATGACACAAATATTAATTTTCACAAAAGTCTGCTGCCTCAATTTGTATGATGGCAATTTACATATACTCCAGAATGTAATGAAGAGTGATCAGATAAATTGAAATTAATTGCAAGTAATCTTTGCCATGCAAATGAACTGAATCCCCCAAAACATGTCCACTGCATTTCATCCCTGCCACAAAAGGACCAGCTGACATCATGTCAGTGATTCTCTCGTTAACACAGGTGTGAGTGTTGACGTGGACAAGGCTGGAGATCACTCTGTCATGCTGATTGAGTTTGAATAACAGACTGGAAGCTTCAAAAGGAGGGTGGTGCTTGGAATCATTGTTCTTCCTCTGTCAAACACGGTTACCTGTAAGGAAACATGTGCCGTCATCATTGCTTTGCACAAAAAGGGCTTCACAGGCAATGATATTGCTGCCAGTAAGATTGCACCTTTAATCAACCATTTATGGAATCATCAAGAACTTCAAGGAGAGCGGTTCAATTGTTGTGAAGAAGTCTTCAGGGTGCCCAAGAAAGTCCAGCAAGCGCCAGGACCGTCTCCTAAAGTTGATTCAGCTGCGGGATCGGGGCACTACCAGTACAAAGCTTGCTCAGGAATGGCAGCAGGCAGGTGTGAGTGCATCTGCACGCACAGTGAGGCAAAGACTTTTGGAGGATGGCCTGGTGTCAAGAAGGGCAGCAAAGAAGCCACTTCTTTCCAGGAAAAACATCAGGGACAGACTGATATTCTGCAAAAGGTACAGGGATTGGACTGCTGAGAAATGGGGTAAAGTCATTTTCTCTGATGAATCCCCTTTCCAATTGTTTGGGGCATCCGGAAAAATCTTGTCCGGAGAAGACAAGGTGAGCGCAACCATCAGTCCTGTGTCATGGCAACAGTAAAGCATCCTGAGACCATTCATGCGTGGGGTTGCTTCTCAGCCAAGGGAGTGGGCTCACTCACAATTTTGCCTAAGAACACAGCCATGAACAAAGAATGGTACCAACACATCCTCCGAGAGCAACTTCTCCCAACCATCCAGGAACAGTTTGGTGACGAACAATGTCTTTTTCAGCATGATGGAGCACCTTGCCATAAGGCAAAAGTGATGACTAAGTGGCTCAGGGAACAAAACATCAATATTTTGGGTCCATGGCCAGGAAACTCCCCAGACCTTAATCCCATTGAGAACTTGTGGTCAATCCTCAAGAGGCGGGTGGACAAACAAAACCCCACAAATTCTGACAAACTCCAAGCATTGATTATGCAAGAATGGGCTGCCATCAGTCAGGATGTGGCCCAGAAGTTAATTGACAGCATGCCAGGGCGGATTGCAGAGGTCTTGAAAAAGAAGGGTCAACACTGCAAATATTGACTCTTTGCATCAACTTCATGTAATTATCAATAAAAGCCTTGACACTTATGAAATGCTTGTAATTAATCTTCAGTATTCCATAGTAACATCTGACAAAATTATCTAAAGACACTGAAGCAGCAGACTTTGTGGAAATTAATATTTGTGTCATTCTCAAAACTTTTGGCCACGACTGTATAGTGTATAAGAGGTCATACAATGCGTTTTTTTACTGATTCATATGTTGATGATGTAAAGAATATTTGCTGGTCTGTGGTGTGTCATGAGGCGTAACAAGACACTGCACTTGACACATTTATGAAATTGCTTATTCCGGTTACTAAGAAGCATGCATCCATTAATAAAATGACTGTAAATACTGTTAAATCCCCTTGGATTGATGAGGAATTGACAAATTGTATGGTTGAGAGGGATGAGGCAAAAGGTATGGCAATTAAGTCTGGCAGCCCAACTGATTGGCAAACGTACTGCAAATTAAGAATGTGACTAGACTAAATACTATGAAACAAACATGTATTATTTAAAGAATGATAGTAAAAAGCGTTGGAGCACCTTAAATTACATTTTGGGGAAAAAGGCAAGGGGATCAGATGGCTCATTCATCACAATACCCACTGATATTGCCAACTATTTTAATGACTTTTTCATTGGCAAGATAAGAAAACTTAGGTATGACATGCCAGCAACAAAAGCTGACTTTACACATCCAAGTATATCTGACCAAATTATGAAAGACAAGAATTGTACTTTTGAATTCCGTAAAGTCAGAGGTGAAAGAATTATTGTTGTCTATCAACAATGACAAGCCCCCAGGCTCTGTCGCAACCGGCCGTGACCCGGAGGTCCGTGGGGCGACGAACAATTGGCCTAGCGTCGTCCGGATTTGGGAAGGTTTGGCAGGTAGGGATATCCTTGTCTCATCGCGCACCAGTGCAGTGCAGTGCGGCTTGGTTGGGTTGTGTATCGGAGGACGCATGACTTTCAACCTTCGTCTCTCCCGAGCCCGTACGGGAGTTGTAGCGATGAGACAAGATAGTAGCTACTAAAACAATTGGATACAACGAAATTGGGGAGAAAAAGGGGTAAAATTGTATGACGTTAAAAAAAACAATGACAAGCCACCGAGGTCCGACAATCTGGATGGAAAATTACTGATAATAGCGGACAATATTTCCACGCCTATTTGCCACATCTTCAATTTAAGCCCACTAGAAAGTGTGTGCAAGCTAAAGTAATTCCTCTACCCAAGAACAGTAAAGCCCCTTCACTGGCTCAAACACCCGACCAATCAGCCTGTAACCAACCCTAAGTAAACTTCTGGAAAAAATTGTGTTTGACCAGATACAATGCTATTTCACAATAAACAAATTGACAACAGACTTTCAGCACGCTTATAGGGAAGGACACATAACAAGCACAGCACTTAAACAAATGACTGATGATTGGCTGAGAGAAATTGATGATAAAATGATTGTGGGGGTAGTCTTGTTAGACTAGTGCAGCTTTTGACATTATTGATCATAGTCTGCTGCTGGAAAAATGTATGTATCGTTGCTTTACACCCCCTGCTATAATGTGGATAAAGAGTTACTTGTCTAATAGAACACAGAGGGTGTTCTTTAATGGAAGCCTCTCAAACATAATCCAGGTAGAGTCAGGAATACCCCAGGGTAGCTGCTTAGGCCCCTTACTTTTTTCAATTTTTACTAATGACATGCCACTGGCTTTGAGTAAAGTGTGTCTATGTATGTGGATGACTCAACACTATACACGTCAGCTACTACAGCAACTGAAATGACTGCAACACTTAACAAAGAGCTGCAGTTAGTTTCGGAATGGGTAGCAAGGAATAAGTTAGTCCTAAACATTTCCAAAACTAAAAGCATTGTATTTGGGACAAATCATTCACTAAACCCTAAACCTCAACTACATATCGTAATGAATAATGTTGAAATTGAGCAAGTTGAGGTGACTAAACTGCTTGGAGTGACCCTGGATTATAAAGTGTCATGGTCAACAGTAGCTAAAATGGGGAGAAGTCTGTCCATAATAAAGCGCTACTCTGCCTTCTTAACAACACTATCAACGAGGCAGGTCCTACAGGCCCTAGTTTTGTCGCACCTAGACTACTATTCAGTAGTGTGGTCAGGTGTCACAAAGAGGGACTTAGGAAAATTGCAGTTGGCTCAGAACAGGGCAGCACAGCTGGATCTTAAAACTACACAGAGAGCTAACATTAATGACATGCATGTCAATCTCCCATGGCTGAAATTGGAAGAGAGATTGACTTCATCACTACTTGTTTTTGTAAGAAGCTGAATGCACCGAACTGTCTGTTTAAAATACTTGCACACAGCTCAGACACCCATGTATACCCCACACGACATGCCAAGGTCTCTTCACTGTCCCCAAGTCCAGAACAGACTATTGGAGTGGCACAGTACTACATAGAGCCATGGCTACATGGAACTCTATTCCACATCAGGTGACGGATGCAAGCAGTAGAATCAGATTTAAAGAACAGGTAAAAATACACCTTATGGAACAGCGGAGACCGTGAAGAGACACACACAAAGGTACAAACACATGCATATACATACATTGTGATATTGTTGCCTGGTGGTATTACATTTTTTGTTTTGTAGATATGTAGTGGTGTCATAATGTTATATGATGTATTGTTTTGTCTTTTGATTTATATGTAATGTAAGTACTTTAATATGTTTGGACCCCAAACCTTTAGTTAACTAGGCAAGTATGTTTAGATCAAATTCTTATTTACAATGACGGGCTAATGGGGATCCCTGATAAATACAAATACACTGCTGTGTTTCACCTAACAAACATGGGAGTTTGTCAAAATTAGATTTGTGTTTGAGTTCTGTGGGTTTGTGTAATTTGAGGGAAATGTGTGTCTCTTATATGGTCGTACATTTGGCAGGAGGTTAGAAAGTGAAGCTCGGTTTTCACCTCATTTTGTAGCCAGTAGCCACTTAGGTTGGAGTCATTAAAACTAGTTTTTCAACCACTCCACAAATGTCTTCTTAGCAAACTATAGTTTTGACAAGTCGGTTAGGACATCTACTTTCTGCACGACACAAGTCATTTTTCCAACAATTGTTTACAGAGAGATTAATTCACTTAAAATTCACTGTATCACAATTCCAGTGGGTCAGAAGTTTACATACACTAAGTTGACTGTGCCTTTAAACAGCTTGGACAATTCCAGAAAATGATGTCATGGCTTTAGAAGCTTCTGATAGACTAATTGACATAATTTGAGTCAATTGGCGCTGTATCTATGGATGCATTTCAAGGCCTACCTTCAAACTCAGTGCCTCTTTGCTTGACATCATGGGAAAATCAAAATAAATCATCCAAGATCTCAGAAAAAAAATTGAAGACCTCCATGAGTCTGGTTTTGGAGTGGCCATCACAAAGCCCTGACCTCAATTCTATAGAAAATTTGTGGTCAGAACTGAAAAAGCCAGTGCGAGCAAGGAGGCCTACAAACCTGTCTCAGTTACACCAGCTCTGTCAGGAGGAATGGGCCAAAATTCACCCAACTTAATGTGGGAAGCTTGTGGAAGGCTACCCGTTTTGACCAAAGCTAAACAATTTAAAAGACAATGCTACCAAATAGTAATTGAATGTATGTAAACTTCTGACCCACTGGGAATGTGATGAAAGAAATAAAATAAATAAAAGTTTAAATAAAACTCTCTACTATTATTCTGACATTCCGTCATACCTGAGCGGTATGACGGCTGCGTGGTCCCATGGTGTTTATACTTGCGTATTATTGTTTGTACAGATGATCCTAACTAACCGAAGACAAGGAATTAAATGGATTAAATGTCAGTGTAACGTTCGTCTGTGGGAGAAAGAGAGGAGGACCAAGGTGCAGCGTGGTAAGTATTCATTATGCCTTTTAATGAAAACGAATACTCGAACGAAACAACAAAACGATAAAAGAGAATGACACGAAACGAAACAGTCCTGTCTGGTAATATACGCAAAGACAGAAAATAATCACCCACGAAACACAATCGAAAACAGGCTACCTAAATATGGTTCTCAATCAAGGACAACGATTGACAGCTGCCTCTGATTGAGAACCATACCAGGCCAAACACAGAAATAGCAAATCATAGAAAAACTAACATAGACAACCCACCCAACTCACGCCCTGACCATACTAAAACAAAGACATGACAAAAGAACTAAGGTCAGAACGTGACAGTACCCCCCCCCCCCCCCCCCCCCCCCCCCCCCCCCCCCCCCCCCCCACCCCCCCCACCCCACCCAAAGGTGCGGACTCCGGCCGCAAAACCTGAACCTATAGGGGAGGGTCTGGGTGGGTGTCTGTCCGCGGTGGCGGCTCTGGTGCGGGACGTATTTTTTGTCCGCCTCCTCAACCGCCTCCGTGGCCTCTTTCGAGTGGCAACCCTCGCCGCCGACCGCGGACTGGGGACCCTAGCAATGAGTCCCAAATGGACGGAAGATTCCAGCAGCACTGGACGAACGGGAGACTCCGGCAGCTCCGGAGTGAAGGGCGATTCCGGCAGCTCCTGGCTGACGGACGGCTCTGGCAGCTCCTGGCTGATGGACTGCTATGGCAGCTCCTGGCTGGTGGGCGGCTCTGGCAGCTCCCGGCTGACAGGCGGCTCTGGCAGCTCCTGGCTGACCGGCGGCTCTGGCAGTTCCTGGTTGACCGGCGGCTCTGACCGACAGTCAGAAATTGTGAAAAACTGTGTTTAAATGTATTTGGCTAAGGTGTATGTAAACTTGTATGTATGTAAACTTCTGACTTCAACTTGACCTTTTTATTTATTAACCTTTATTTAACCAGGAAGGGCTCATTGAGATTTAAAATCTATTTTTCAAGAGCGCCCTGGCCAAGATAGGCAGCACCAAGTCATTACAAAATTTACAGACAAACAACATGAAAAACTACAAGTAATCTAGTAAAAACCATAGAATTCCCAAGAGTATAGCAAAATCAAAAACAGCAAATTAAAAACATTGACAGGTCAGGGAATCAGTCTCAAGATCATTCATCAGTGATTTAAAAATACCCATTGGGACAAGTTCTTGTCAGGCGTTCCAAGACTATGGCGCAGAGTACATAAAAGCCCTTTTACCAAATTCAGTTTGGACATTTGGAACAATTAGCAGGATAAAGTCCAGCGAACGAAGAGAGTACCCACCACATTTCTGAACAATAAAAATGCCCAAATAAAAAGGTAGTAAAACCAAAATGGCTTTGTAAATAAAAGTATACCAGTGACTGAGCCTACGAGTGACTAGAGAAGGCAAGCCAACCCTGGTATACAAAGTGCAGTGGTGCATAAGGATTTTGCAGTTTAAAATAAATCACAAAGTGCCATGGTAAAGGGTGTCAATTGATCTCAAACACTGAGCGGAAGCATTCATATATAAAATATCCCCATAGTCTAGTAAAGGCATAAATGTAGCTAACACTAGCCTCCTTCTGGCTTCAAAAGAAAAACAGGCCTTATTCCTAAAATAAAATCCCAATTTCAGCTTCAATATTTTTGTAAGTTGTTGAATATGCAATTTAAAAGAGGCCGTCATCAATTAAAATTCCAAAATATTTATATGAGGTTACAACCTCAATCTCCTTGCCCTGACAGGTAGTAAGTAATAGGTGAAAGGTTCAGAGGTCTATTTCTTGCTTTAGAAAACATCATTAGTTTAGTTTTGTCAGTATTGAGGATAAGCTTCAATTAACACAAGGTATGTTGAACAGTATAAGCAGTTTGCAGTTTGCAAGTCCTGGAAAGCTTTTGTAAGAGACGAGGCACAACAGTAAATAACAGTATCATCAGCATAAAAATGAAGTTGCACATTTTGGACATTTCTGTCTAAATTATTTATATGAATAGTGAATAAGAGAGGACCAAATACAGAGCCTTGGGGCACACCATTAAAGACAGACAATTTAACAGACATAAGCCCATCAAATTGATTGCACTGAGTTCTATCAGACAGATAGTTACACTCGACAATCTCTGCCTTTAGTATAGCATGATCAACTGTATTAAAAGAGAGATCAATAAAAAGTGAGACAGAGTGCTGTTTTTTGTCAAGGGCTTCAGTGTTATCATTTAAAACCTTCATGGCTGCTGTAATTGTGTTATGCTTCTTGAAGCCCGATTGGTACATTGATAAAACTCTTTTAGCTGTTCACTCACAAGGGTTTCAAGTATTTTCACCAGGGGTGACAGCTTTGAGATTGTCCTATAATTATTTTAAAAAGTTGGATCTCCCCCTTTTAAAAGTGGTAGGACAAATGCTGATTTCCAGATTTTCAGGATTTCATTACATTCCAGGGTTAGATTGAACAGATATGTAAGTGGTTCAGCTATGAAATCAGCTGCCAGATTTAAAATGCAGGGATCCAAAAGATCAGGACCTGAAGGCTTTCTCTGATCTAAGGATTTCAGGGCTTTATGTACCTCCTGCACTGAGAATGACTAAAAGCTAAAAGTTTGATCAGCTCTCACTGGTTCATCCACACAGGGCTGTACAGAGACAGAGAACACTGAATCAAACAGCCTACCAGATGATACAAAGTGCTCATTGAAACAATTCAGCATTTCAGTTTTGTCATATACAGCAACAGAGTCCTTCAAAGCACATGACGGTAATTCATTAACATTACTGTTACCAGACATAGACTTAATAGCCTTCCAAAACTTTCTAGGGTCATTCAGGTTATCAGTGGTAACAGACATAAAGAATCTTGTAAGGAAGATTTAGATGCTGCTGTAGGCCCTCCTTGGTTGGTGACAGAAGCATCAGATCATCTGCAAACAGTAGACATTAGACAGTAGACATTTGATTTCAGTGAGGCCGGGTGCTGCAGAATGTTCTAGTGCTCTCACCAAATCATTGATATAAATGTTGAATAGGGTGGGATTCAAGATGCATTCCTGTAGAACCCACACCCGTTCGGGAAGAAATCTGTGTGTTTATTGCCAATTCTGATTGCACACGTATTGTTTGTTTAGATTTCATAACATCGTAGGTTTCCTCCCCAACACCGCTTTCCATCAGTTTATACAGCAGGCCCTCTGCAAAATTGAGTCAAATACTTTTTTGAAATCAATAAAGCATGAGAAGACTTTGCTTTGGTTTTGGTTTCTTTGTCAGTTAGAGTCTGCAAGGTTTTAGTAAGAAGACAATTTGACATTTGCTCAGGACATTGTTTTCACTGAGGAAATGTTGGAGTCTGCTGTTGATGATACTGTAGAGGATTTTGCCGGGGTTACATTTGACACAGATCCTGCAGTAATTATTTGGGTCAAATTTGTCTCGACTTTTCTGGATTGGGGTGATCAGACCTTGGATCCAAATATTGAGCAAGATGCCAGAGCTGAGGATAATATTGAAGAGTTTGAGTATATCCAAGTTGAATTTGTGGTCTGTATATTTTTTACCATCAACACCACAGGGCTTTTTGGGTTGGACAGTTTATATTTTGTCCTGTCGTTCAGTCAATGTAATTGGAGAATCCAATGGTTTCTGGTAGTCTTTAATAGCTGATTCTAAGATGTGTTATTGATCCGTCAAATGTTTTAGAACACCTACTCATTCAAGGGTTTTTCTTTATTTTTTACTATTTTCTACATTATTGAATAATAGTGAAGACATCAAAAGTATGAAATAACACATATGGAATCATGTAGTAACCAAAAAAGTGTTAAACAAATCAAAATATATTTTATATTTGAGATTCTTCAAATAGCCACCATTTGCCTTGATGACAGCTTTGCACGCTCTGTCATGTATATGCTTCTGCTCTTGTCCAAAAAGGTTGGAGAAGTGGTTTATCCATAGATCTCCATGTTGCATAGCTAGTTGTTTGTGCTGATATTCTCTCTCTCTCTCTTTCCACACTGCTTACTCATTCCACCACTACAGCCTCCATTTTGACACTCTCAGCAACGTTAATCAGTCGACTTAATTGGGTGGTAATAATTCAGAGGCTTATCGTTGGCTCAAGTTTGCAAGTTCACCTTTGGTATACACTGTATAGGGAGAACAGCAGCTATACGGTTACAGTTCCTCTCTCACTGCTGCTGCTGTACTTACTGGATGGAAAATAACCCCAGGCACACATTAACATTCCATTAGAAGAAAAAACACTACTTCAGTCAGGCCTGTTTCTGTGGGTTGGATTTTGGGATAAACGACATTAAGCCACTACGGGCCAGTTTCCGATCGGAACGTTTGGCTCGCGGCCCCAACTGCGCCCCCTGTATCTGTGTGTTTCTGGTGTGTGTTGCCATTAGACGGGTCAGAACGCGAGAGCGAAGGGGACACCATGGCTTCTCAGCGGCTTTATCTGAGGTTGGTAGGGCTCACCGCTCTGCTCACATTGCTGGCCCTCGCAGGTGAGGTAACTCTCGTTTTCTCTTCCTGTCTACCTCTCTCTCTAGCTCCTTTCTTTCAACAATCTTTCTGTCTCCATCTCCTCCCATCTATCACTCTGTCCCCCCAAACATCCTACTATGCTAGATCATTTGATTTCACCCATATGGAACCAAACTTAGATTAACAAAGCTTCTGAAACAACATCTGAAGCACTGAATTGTTTATTCATATAGTTATTTAAAAACTTCAAGTTTGAAGGTTGATGGTATGTTTTATGAAGTTTTATTGGGTATTTGAATTATCTAAGGTGAGTTATTTTTGCATAATGCATGAATGCGTAACACATTTCTTTCTCTTGTGTGGTTGTGGAATCTAGCTTGAAATAAATACTTATTCATGTTACTATACTAGAACTAGTTTACATGATATTGTTAAATCTCATGGCTCCTGGGGGGGGGGGGGGGGGGGGGGGGGGGGGGGCAGGGCAGGCAAAGGGCAACAGTCTGGTTTCAGTCACTGATAGTGTAGGACTGCCAGTGGAGTTGGGAGGAGTGAGGAATTCATCCCGAGTTCAGGTCAAATGAAATGAGAAGGAACATTCCTATGACACACATATAGGAGGCAGAACCGTGACGACACCAATGAGAGGAACCAAATCATTTCCTGACTTAGCAGCAGAGATGGATTGGCTGTCTAGATGTGCAAGGAGTTGACTCCTCCTAGTAGGAGGGTATAAATATAGGTGCTTGTGTAAACATTTCTTTGTCTTTGCAGCTGTTTGACCCAGTAGGGAATAAACTTTCCTGCTGAAAGGTGAATTTGTCTCCCAGTGTCTGTTGGAAAGCAGACTGAACCAGGTCTTCCTTTAGGATTTTGCCTGTGCTTGGCTCTATTCCATGTATTTTTTATATTAAACAAACTCCCTAGTCCTTGCCGATGAGGAGCATACCCATAACATGCTGCAGCCACCGCCATGCTTAAAGATATGAAGAGTGGTACTCAGTAACGTGCTGTGTTGGATTTGCCCAAAACATAATGCTTTGTATTCAGGATAAAAAAGTGTAATTCTTTGCAGTATTACTTCAATGTCTTGTTGCAAACAGGATGCATGTTTTTGAATATTTTTATTCTGTACAGGCTTCCTTCTTTTCACTCTGTCATTTAGGTTAGTATCGTGGAGTAACTACAATGTTGATCCATCCTCAATTTTCTCCTATCACAGCCATCAAACTCTGCAACTGTTTTAAAATCAACATTGGCCTCGTGGTGAAATCCCTGAGCGGTTTCCTTCCCCTCCCGGAACTGAGTTAGGATATATGCCTGTATTTTGTAGTGACTGGGTGTATTGACACACCATCCAAAGCGTAATTGATAACTTCACCATGCTCACTTCACCATGCTCACTTCACCATGCTCGAAGGGATATTCAGTGTCTGCTTTTTTTTGTTATCTAATAGGTGCCCTTCTTTGCGAGGTATTGAAAACCTCCCTGATCTTCATTCACAGCTCGACTGAGGGACCTTACAGATAATTATATGTGTGGGGTACTGAGATGGGATAGTCATTTAAAAATCACGTTAACCACAATTATTGCACACAGTGAGTCCATGCAACTTCTGTGACTTGTTAAGCACATTTTTACTCCTGACTGTATTTAGGCTTGCCATAACAAAGGGGTTGAATACTTATTGACTCAAGACATTTCAGCTTTGCATTTTGTATTCATTTCTAAAAAATTCTAAAAACTAAATTCCACTTTGGCATTGTGGGACCTTGTGTGTAGATCAGTGGAACAAAGTCTAAATGTAATCCATTTTAAATTCAGGCTGTAACACAACAACATGTGGAAAATGTCAGTGTGTGAATACTTTCTGAAGACACTGTATGTTCTAAAACAGGAGACAAGCGACAATGGACTTAATGTGTCACTGAAAACTAGCTGGCCTTGGAAATTCCATGTATCCCTTTCGCCTCAAAAGGCTTTTCTAGCTGTCTCTTTCCCACCATTTTAATGAGCGAGACGGGTTGCCTAGACAGGGAAGAAGAGAGAAAGATGGAGAGCGAGGTAGGGAAAGAAAGCAGACCAGGCAGATCTCTCAGTGGAAAGTCTCATTCATCATTCATGTAAATGTGAGGCAGCAAATAGCAAACACCCCTCCTCCTCTCTAGACAGACTACTACTGTCGGCAGATAAAAAAAAGTTTAGTGGGGAAATTGCTAATTTGCAACTTAGACTCCTGCTAACCATTTCCTATAACCTCATCCATGTGCTCCACTTCTGGCTGTTTGTGTGTGTGCGCGTGTGTGTGTGTGCTAAGCCTCTACTGAATGAGCTGGGATTTATCACACCACAATCTAACTTTATAATCACAATGGACTTACACTACAGTAGTCTCCTTCTAGGCTAAACATTAACCCACATTAACCCCACTAAGTGTTCTATTGACTCTCTTTATCAGATGTTTCCAGTGATAGCAGCCTTCACAAGATCCTGAAGAAAAGAGATGGTAATATTCACAGATAGTTTTTACATACACACATTTAACACTGCACCTACTTTACATTCTACTGCCATTACAAGTCTCCTCTCTGCCTCCCCCCAGTGGCGAGTGACGGTAGCGCTTCACCTAAGTACAGGGTGGCTGTTGCTCCCGCCAAGGCCAAAGAGTTCCTGGCCAAGCTACGGCGGCCCAAGAGGAACATTTGGGACCGCAGCAGGCCAGATGTGCAGCAGTGGATCATGCAGTTCATGTACATGGGCTTCGACGAGACGGTGAGCGGGCCAAGAGGGTTGAATAATAAATAATAATAATAATTTGTCAGGTGCTTACATTTGCCATATTTCACACATGTACAAGTGTGTACTAAACAGCGAAGAGAGGGGTCACGGAATGAGGTAAGGCCTTGAGTTTAATCTGACACTGTGACCTAACCCTACTATGGGCCATTATCATAGTATTGCATATGTTATATGATTAGGTCACAAGGTTGTAAAAACTCCTGGCCCCAGATATGGGATAGGGTAAACAGTACTACGATCCGTAGAAGAATAGGCCTATGAGAAACAGTCCACTGCACAACACACTAGTAGCCACCCACAGCTACATGGGGGAGAACAGACATTATACAAAGCACTAAGATCTAAAGTAACTGTGTGAGAAAAACTCATATTATGGCAAAATGCAGGGCAGGTGGGCGGAAGCGGGCGGGCGGGAGGGAGGGAGGGAGGGCGGGTGGGCGGGCGGGAGGGTGGGCGGGAGGGAGGGCGGGAGGGTGGGCGGGAGGGAGGGCAGGGAGGGCGGGCGGGAGGGTGGGAGGGCGGGCGGGAGCGAGGGAGGGAGGGAGGGAGGGAGGGAGGGAGGGAGGGCGGGAGTGAGGGATAATGCCCAGGCTAATTTGTTGTCGTTATCAGACTAGATAAAAGCAGATGGATGTTTCTGTCACAGCAGGTCCTAGAGACTCTATTCAAAGAAGATAATTATTCTCCACCACTATGGACATCACTGGGCCTGACACACCTTGAATACACACATGCACGCACACACTTTTTTTCCTCTCTAGCTATGTTTCTTCCAGATCAATGATTCCAATGGAGATGTTTAGAAACACCAGGACCAGGGAGAAAATCTTTGGCAAAAACAAGTCAGAAAGAATGACAGAGAGTGGGGGAGACGAAACAGAGAGACAGACCGAGAGAGAGAGGTATTGAGAAGTAGAGGTTATGAATAAAGTAAAGGAAGGAGAAAGTTGTTTGCTCCTCAGTTTTGTAGACCGTTGACAGCTCCCGTTGACAGCTCCTGTAGACAGTTGACAGCTCCTGTAGACAGTTGACAGCTCCTGTAGACAGTTGACAGCTCCTGTAGACAGCTGACAGCTCCTGTAGGTCAATCAGTAGGATTGCTTTAATGACTTCCTGGGTATGTGTGATTTCCTGATGCCTGAACCAGCCTCTCTTGCTGTTGGATCCGACAGCCTCTGCATTTTAAACCATGTTGGTCTATACTCTATGCATAGCAGCTGTCCTGTTCAAGTCATCTCCAAAACATCTGCTGACTAGCAAATCAACCCCATAGTCCCTTACCCCCTATCGCCTTACCCCCTAGATCCTAACTCCTTACCCCCTAGCTCCTACCCCCTTACACCCTAGCTCCTACTCCCTTACCCCCTAGCTCCTACTCCCTTACCCGCTAAGCAATCCAGTAGATCTGAAAGGATCTGATGGGTATGAGCAACAAGTTGATTGCATAACCCTGCTCTCTAATGAGCGGAGTGGAAATGTTACAATATTTTTTGCACATTTCCAATGTTTCAGATCTTTTGAGTTGGGCTAAAGTTGAGAGGTTGTGGTCATGTCCCCCCCCCCCAGAGACTGGAGGCAGACCTGTCCTACTGGATGGACCACGCGCGGTCCAGCGATCAGGGTCGCCAGCACCATTACGACGAGAACTCTCCCATTGGACCCAGAGACAGAGGGGCACACCGTCACGGAGCCGACGTCAACTACGACTACTACTAACTCAGCATGCTGTCTCGCTCCCTCTCTCAAAACGTAAGACTAACCTCTGTCTTCCTTCACTACTTCTAACCTCCTCTCTATTTCTCCCTCATATAGTGTGCAACTTCTTTTCTTTCTTTGTATACAGTTTACTTTCCGTTAAACAACACCTGGACAAACATTTTTGGGTGTGCATCAGCTCATGCTTTTCACTCGTTTCTAACCCATCCCTTAGGGTCAAGACATCCTGTAGCGTGCCACAGGGTTGGATAATGGGACCTTTGTTATTCCTAATCTATATCAATGACCTTGCTGCTGTGTCTTCTACCGTACTTCCCATTCTCTTTGCTGAGGATACCAAGTAGATTTTATCACACAATCATTTGTATTCACTAATTAACGAAGCCAACTCAGGCATGGACACATTTTCTGAATGGTTCCAGATAAACATTATCTTTAAATGTAAAAAAATCGAACTTTATTTTATTCAATAGTAAGGATAAGAAATGTGGTTAAAGAAAAGAGCCAGAATCTCAATTGGTGGGAATGAAATAGAACAAGTCACATCCACTAGATTCCTCTGAGTTATAATTGATGAACAGTTTTCCTGGAATGATCATATTCAGTTAGTTCCACTAGATTCCTCTGAGTTATAATTGATGAACAGTTTTCCTGGAAAGATCATATCCAGTTAGTTCCACTAGATTCCTCTGAGTTATAATTAATGAACAGTTGTCCTGGAATGATCATATTCAGTTAGTTCCACTAGATACTTCTGAGTTATAATTAATGAACAGTTGTCCTGGAATGATCATATTCAGTTAGTTCCACTAGATTCCTCTGAGTTATAATTGATGAACAGTTGTCCTGGAAAGGTCATTTTCAGTTTGTCTGCAGCAAAGTGATGAAATCTGTTGGTATCATCAGAAAGATTGGTGGTTTGGTACATCAGGTTTGCTTCCTAATACTATACTTTACCGTAGCTTAATTTACCATATCTCATTTACTGTAATATTGTCTGGGCCAGCTCATATGCCTCCTATCCACACAAATTACTCATCATACAAAATACATTTGCAAGACTAGCCTCCTCCTCTAATTACCTGGCATTTTTTTGGTTTTAGTCAAGATTCTAGCAGCCATGTTTAGCACTAACTGAAGTTTATTTAGTGCTTTATCCGGGTATTCAGAAAGTAGAGCATTGCAGTAGTCAAATCTAGAAGTGATAAAAGCATGGATTAACTTCTCTGCATCATTTTTTGACAAAAAGTTTGATTTTTGCAATGTTACGAAGATGGAAAAAAACTGTCCTTGAAATAGTCTTGATATGTTTTATCAAAAGAGTGATCAGGGTCTAGAGTAACGCTGAGGTCCTTCACGGTTTTATTTGAGATGACTGTACAACCATCAATATTAATTGTCAGATCCAACAGAAGATCTCATTGTTTCTTGGGAGATAGAACAAGCATCTCTGTTCTGTCTGAGTTTAAAAGTAAAACCTTTGCCGCCATCCACTTCCTTATGTCTGAAACACAGGCTTCCAGGGAGGGCAATTTTGGGGCTTCACCATGTTTCATCGAAATGCACAGCTGTGCATCGTCCGCATAGGAGCGAAAGTTAACATTATGTTTCCGAGTGACATCACCAAGAGGTACAATATATTGTGAAAACAATAGTGGTCCTAAATAGGAACACCAGAACTTACAGTTGACTTTTCGGAGGACAAACCATCCACAGAGACAAACTGATATCTTTCCGACAGTTAAGATCTAAACCAGGCCAGAACTTGTCCATGTAGACCAATTTGGGTTTCCAATCTCTCCAAAAGAATGTCATGATCGATGGTGTCAAAAGCAGCACTAAGGTCTAGGAGAACGAGGACAGACGTAGAGCCTTGGTCTGACGCCATTAAAAGGTAATTTACCAACTTCACGAGTGTAGTCTCAGTGCTATGATGGGGTCTAAAACCAGACTGAAGCATTTCGTATACACTGTGCCTTCAGGAAGGCAGTGAGTTGCTGCGCAACAGCTTTTTCTAACATTTTTGAGAGGAATACGCTCGGACAGTTTATCTAAACCCTTCAATGGATTCTTCCAGGTTAATTACTGAGATCCATCTATAGTCAGGTCCATAAGTATTTGCATCATTTTGGCTGTGTACGCCACCACAAAGGATTTGATAGGAAACAGTCAATATGTGTTTTAAGTGTAGACTTTCATCTGTAATTCAAGGGTTTTGTCAAAATGATTGTATGAACTGTGTAGGAATTAAAACATTCATACATAGCCCCCAATTTTATGGGCTCAAAAGTAATTGAACATATTAACATAATCATAAAATAAATTGTGAGTTTTAATGACTGCCTGAAGTCTGGAACCCATAGACATCATCAGATGCTGGGTTTCTTCCCTGGTGATGCTCTGCCAGGCCTTTACTGCAGCTGTCTTCACTTCCTGCTTATTCTTGGGGCGTTTTGCCTTCAGCAAGTGAAATGCATGCTCAATCACCTGACCTGAATCCAATTGACTTGGCCATTGCAGAACATTCCACTTCTTTGCCTTAAAAAGGTATTGGGTTGCTTTCGCAGTATGCTTCGGGTCATTGTCCATCTGCACTGTGAAGCACCGTCCAATGAGTTTTGAAGCATTTGGTTGAATCTGAACAGATACTATATCCCTAAACACTTCAGAATTCATCATGCTGCTTTTGTCAGCAGTCCCATCATCAATATATACAAGGGAACAAGTTCCATTGGCAGCCATACATGCCCACACCATAACACTACCTCCACCATGCTTCACAGATGAGGTGGTATGCTCTGATGATGAGCAGTTCCTTCCCTTCTCCACACTCTTCTTTCCCCATCATTCTGGTACAAGTTGATCTTTGTCTCATCTGTCCACAGGATGTTGTTCCAGAACTGTACAGGTGTTTTAGATGTTTTTTGGCAAGCTCTAATCTGGTCTTCCTGTTCTTTGAGACTTACCAAGGGTTTACATCTCTGTATTTACTCTGGTAAACTTATTTACTCAAGTCTTCTCTCGATTGTTGACACAGATACACCTACCTCCTGGATGGTGTTCCTGATCTGGCCAACTGTTGTGAAGGGGTTTTTCTTCACCAGGGAAATAATTATTCTGTCATCTACCACAGTTGTTTTCTGTGGTCTTCTGGGCCTTTTGGTGTCCCGGAGCTCACCAGTGCGTTCTTTCTTTTTCAGAATGTACCAAATAATTGATTTGGCCACACCTAAGGTTTTTGCTATCTCTCTGTTGGATTTGTTTTGATTTTTCATCCTAATGATGGCTTGTTTCACTGGCAGGGACAGCACTTTGGACTTCATAATGAGGCTTAACAGCAACAGATTCCAAATGCACACTTGAAATCAACTCCAGAACTTTTGTCTGCTTACTTGTAAATTAACTAATGAGGGAACAACACATCTGGCCATGCAACAGCCAATTGTTCAATTACTTTTGGTCCCTTTAAAAGGGGGGCAAATATTTGCAGTGCTGTAATTCCTACACCGTTCACCCTCAAATTAAAGCTGAACGTCTGCACTTTCAGCTCATATTTGTTATTTCATTTCAACTCCAATATGTTGTGGTAGACAGCTAAAATAATAATGACTGTATATAACGCAAGACACTGCGATAACCTTTACCCCTTCCACTGCCACATCTCACAGTCACTTCTCTGTCAGATACAGAGGTACCATACTCTGAAACTTTTATTTTTACATTGCCAAAACATAATCTCTCACTAACTTCAAGTGAAGACTGGGGGTCAGCCTGATGAACCAAACTACACAGTAATCTCCATGTATGCTAACTCTCACACATTTAAACAAAACACTTTTTTTGTGTGTGATTACTGCACAATTCATTTATACATTTATAATTATGTTTTGTTAGGTTTTAACAAACCATTTTTATATTGTCTTGTAAAACAATGTGCAGGGGTGTGGTTTTCAAATAAACCCTGGGGCTTCCAACAACACCTGCACACCGTTTGTATTTTCTCTATCACTTATTCTGTGCAAAGAAATTCAACTAAACTGTCTCCTCTCTCACACTTCTCCCCAGTCTAATCTAATGGCCCCTGGCTCCTGCTCCAGATCTGGCTTTTCTCTTCCTATCGCTTTACACCAGCTGCTGTTCTGTTTGTATTGTTTGTTTGTCGAGGATCAGTATAAATAAAGACTGACTCATTGCTCAGCCTCACATTATTGACTAACCTCACCACCTCCAGATTGGAACAACTACCAGAATAGTAACACCAAGGTTTTTAGAAGTGACACACACACACACACACGGGAGACATTTATTGGAAATATTTTATTAAAATACCATTTTCACCTAAAATTGATTATATAAGATTTCTGGATTTCCGATTTGACAGTAGAGCTTTCACAAAGGTTATCCCAAAAGTTACTCAGAACCACAAGACACACACACACAGTGACACAGAAACACACTCTTGAGTGGCGTGTGTGTGTCCAGGCTTACAGCTCACTGCACAGCACCAGAGCAAGTGTAGAAGGGGGCAGGGCCTAGCACACCCATCTGAGGCTTTGAACAAACCAACTCACTCTCCTTCACCCCTCCTCGCTTCTCCTCTCCTCGCTTCTCCTCTCCGCCAATGTTGCAATGGTTGGAATACAAAGCAGTCTTACGTAAGAGCCAGGAATCAATGCAGGTAATAAAATAGACCACGTCAACCGAGCAAAACAAATGCCAAACTGCACAGTGTAAACAACGCAACAAAACACTTCTCAAGCCTGATCTTAAATAACAGCCTGTATTGACAAAAAAACCCAGAGTGCAAGACTGGGTTCTGATCGTTGTCAGTTTTTTTATTATCTGTTTGTGATTCTATTCTTGCTTTCAGGCACGTTTGTGTCTGAAAAGCATCGCCCCGCGGGAGTGTAAAAACCACAGCAGACACAGGAACATTTCTTCTTCGCGCCAAACTCAAGAGAGTTCTCTGAGGGTCCTGGGTCCTCCGGTGTCCCAGCAGCCTTTGGGGATGGTGTGACCCTTGACCCCTTGAGCTCAGTTGTGTTGTCTTGGTCGTCCTTTCTTCTGGCGGGCTGCCTTGGGCTTGGGGATGTACTGGTTATTGGCCTGGTGCTCCAGCTCCCGGCTGAAGTACTGGATGGTCTTGTTCAGGCCCTCCTCTAACGGCACCTGGTAACACAACAACACACACGTCTTACAGAACATCATCGTATGTGTAGTAGACGTATGATTATATGCATTAGGAGTGTGTGTCTGTCTAGCCACGTGTGTATTTGGCTAAGGTGTATGTAAACTTCCGAATATATATATTTGAAGTCGGAAGTTTAGGCACGTTTGCCAAATACATTTAAACTCAGTTTCACAATTCCTGACATTTAATCCCAGCAAAAATTTAATTTGGCCTTTTAATTGTTTAAATTGGGTCAAACTTTTCAGGTAGTCTTCCACAAGCTTCCCACAGTAAGTTAGGTGAATTTTGACCCATTTCTCCTGACAGAGCTGGTGTAACTAAGTCAGGTCATCTCTTTTGTGAAGCGCACCAGTCCGTCCTGCAGCAAAGTACCCCCACAACATGATGCTGCCACCCCCGTGCTTCACGGTTGGGATGGTGTTCTTCGGCTTGCAAGCGTTCCCATTTTCCCTCTAAACATAACGATGATCACTATGCCCAAACAGTTATATTTTTGTTTCATCAGACCAGAGGACATTTCTCCAAAAAGTATGATCTTTGTCCCTATGTGCAGTTGCAAACCGTAGTCTGGCTTTTTTTAATGGCGGTTTTGGAGCAGTGGCTTCTTCCTTGCTGAGCGGCCTTTCAGATTATGTTGATATAGGACTCGTTTTTACTGTGGATATAGATACTGTGGTACTGTAAATATGAAGTTGTGTATGTATGCGCGTGTGTGTGTGTGTATCTAGTGTGTGCGTGTTTATACTGACCACAGGTTCCCAGCCCAGCATCATCTTGGCTTTGCGAATGTCGGGACGGCGTCTCCGAGGGTCGTCCTGCGCCTCTGGAAGGAATTGGATCTGACTGCGGCTCACTAAGTGTGTGGCGGGAGGAAGAAAGGAGGCAGAAAAGGGTACAGTTAGGTGCAATCCAGACAGAGAACAGCAGCGATATGGTATATTTCAAGAGAAAGGAGAAGAACAAGTGAAAAAGTAAGAAGTGGATGAGTGGTCTGTTGATCTGACACTCACCGACCAGACTCCTGATGAGCTCAGCAAACTCCAATATGGTGTGTTCTTCCGGGTTCCCCTACAGGCAGATTACATGAACCAACACAGAAGATCAATACACACACAGGAAGACGAAAGTACACACACACCCTGTCAGAAGCAATTTAGCTGAGTGTTGCAAAACAAAAAAAAGAGTTGTGTGTGTGTGTGTGTGTGTGTGTGAGAAAGCAGGACAATGTGGTGGATCAGAGCCACAGTGTGTCAGTAATGCACGTCAGTCAGCCCTCTACAAGACCTCTCCTACTGCTCTGAGATCTCCACCCATTCCATTTCCAGACAGGTACTACAGAAAACTGGTTGGTTGTACTGCCACAGCATGAAAAACAACTATTATACTCTGGCCTAGCTAGTTGTGTGTGTGGAGAGGTCTTAGGTTACCATATAATGTATTCAATATCAAAAATTGATAAAAGTAGTACTATAATATGGTATTGTTTTTTTTAGCCAATCATCAGACATGTATCAGTTCTTTTTGACAATTTGAAATACATGTAATGACATAGACAGAGGAGAGGAGACCGGTAGGTTGGATTTACCAGGTTGACTGGGCTGCTAATGTTACTGTTCATCAACGACACCAGACCATTCACTAGATCACTGGAGAGAGAGAGAGTGGGGGAGAGAGAGAGTAATAATCAGTTATAGAACCCATTGCCTTTTATGGTTGTGAGGTCTGGGGTCCGCTCACCAACCAAGAATTCACAAAATGGGAAAAACACCAAAGTGAGACTCCGCATGCAGATTTCTCCAAAACACCAAATAATGCATGCAGAGCAGAATTAGGCCGATATCCGCTAATGATCCAAATCCAGAAAAAAGAGCCGTTAAATTCTAAAACCACCTAAAAGGAAGCGATTCCCAAACCTTCCATAACAAAGCCATCACCTACAGAGAGATGAACTTGGAGAAGAGTCCCCTAAGCAAGCTGGTACTGGGACTCTGTTCACAAACACAAACAGACCCCACAGAGCCCCAGGACAGCAGCACAATTAGACCCAACCAAATCATGAGAAAACAAAAAGAGAATTATTTCCAATGTGTCAGTAATTAACAAAAAACCAGAACAAACTAGAATGCTATTTGGCCCTACACAGAGAGTACACAGTGGCAGAATACCTGACCACTGTGACTGACCCAAACTAAAGGAAAGCTTTGACTATCTACAGACTCAGTGAGCATAGCCTTGCTATTGAGAAAGTCAACCATAGCCTGTCTTCTCTTGAGAGCCAGGTCTGCCTATGTGCTCACTGCCCACAAAATGAGGTGGAAACTGAGCTGCACTTCCTAACCTCCTGCCAAATGTATGACCATATTAGAGACACATATTTCCCTCAAATTACACAGGCCAAACACAGAATTCGAAACAAATTCAATTTTGATAAACTCCCATATCTATTGGGTGAAATACCACAGTGTCGAATTACAGCAGCAACATTTGTGACCTGTTGCCACAAGAAAAGGGCAACCAGTGAAGAACAAACACCACTGTAAATTCAACCCATATGTTTATTTATTTTCCCTTTTGACATTTCAAATGTCTTTATTCTTTTGGATCTTTTGTAAGTGTAATGTTTACTGTTTATTATCTATTTCACTTTCTTTGGCAATGTAAGCATATGTTTCCCATGCCAATAAAGCCTGTTAAATTGAAATTGAATTAAAAGAGAGAGAGAAGTGAGAGGTGGGACAGAAGGATGAATACCCCCAGGCTGTGGTGTGAAAACAGAGATCACACTCAGTACAATGTTACATCAACTACCATGGTGCCAAGATGAATACCCCCAGGCTGTGGTGTGAAAACAGAGATCACACTCAGTACAATGTTACATCAACTGCCATGGTGCCAAGATGAATACCCCCAGGCTGTGGTGTGAAAACAGAGATCACACTCAGTACAATGTTACATCAACTGCCATGGTGCCAAGATGAATACCCCCAGGCTGTGGTGTGAAAACAGAGATCACACTCAGTAAAATGTTACATCAACTGCCATGGTGCCAAGATGAATACCCCCAGGCTGTGGTGTGAAAACAGAGATCACACTCAGTACAATGTTACATCAACTGCCATGGTGCCAAGATGAATACCCCCAGGCTGTGGTGTAGCGGGTATGTAGATGGCACACAGTACATTCAGCCATTAGCGGGTATGTAGATGGCACACAGTACATTCAGCCATTAGCAGGTATGTAGATGGCACACAGTACATTCAGCCATTAGCAGGTATGTAGATGGCACACAGTACATTCAGCCATTAGCGGGTATGTAGATAACACACAGTACATTCAGCCATTAGCGGGTATGTAGATGACACACAGTACATTCAGCCATTAGCGGGTATGTAGATGGCACACAGTACATTCAGCCATTAGCAGGTATGTAGATGGCACACAGTACATTCAGCCATTAGCAGGTATGTAGATGGCACACAGTACATTCAACCATTAGCAGGTATGTAGATGGCACACAGTACATTCAACCACTCATATGAAAACACTACATTAAAAAGGCCCATAATTTTTTAAATATCAATATTAAACGATTTGTGGGTAACAATTAAGTACCTTACTGTAATACATTTCCATTCAAATGGGTAAAAATGACCTTTTAGCAAAAAAATAAATACTTTTGGACTGTCTGGGAGTGGTCTGAGTGGGGAGGGGGAAAGTGAAAACTAGCGGTTATTGGCAGAGGTTTGGAACTCTCTCTGTTATTGGTCTATTAACCACCATGATGTCACCATGGAAAGCCGAAACTCCCGCCCATGCAAACCTGCTGATGAGAAGGTTCTGTGTAGATTGTATTTTCAACCAACAACTATCAGGAAATAACACTGACCAACACTTTTCACACTTTTACAATGTTGGTTTCATCATCTGTTGTACAATATGATACAAAGCAATTTTGACTGGACTGGGCTTTCAATGGCGTCCTAATGATACAATGCCTTCAGAAATATTCACACCCGTTGACTTGTTCCACGTGTTGTTGTGTTACAGCCAGAGTTCAGAATGTACTATCTACAAAAAAATACCCCATAATGACAAAGTGAAAACATGTTTTTAGACATTTTTGCATCTTACTACATTGTACAGTCTGAACATTACCCCACCACCCCTCTCCGTTCTCTCACCTCACCCCTCTCACCTCCCTGTTCCTGTGCCGGTGAAGGATAAAGGAAGATGCTATAGAAAACCCTCACACTCCGTCTCTGTGCTTTGTCCACAGTGGAGATGAGAGAAACGCAGAAGAGCACAAAGAAAGACAGACAGGAAATACACTGAGAAAGAGTGTGTGTGTTGTCAAGGACAGTGCAGTGGAACAGTATGTCAGGAGGAGCCAAGAGACACAAAGACACACTATTGATTTATGAGAGTCATTAGTCTGGTTCCATTTTGACCCTGAGCTGCTCATTACCCTTAAAGGGATAATCCACCCTCTAAAATCAGAAACTCCTGTCAATTTTGTGAAAGCCCATTTTCTATCAGTGGGTAAAATAAAATGTCTCCATATGATTTAACTTCTAAATGGTCCATCTGTGAAATCAGGAAATTGTGTAGGAATGCGTCATAGCTACATTGTTTTCATTACTGGAGATGGTGTATTATCATAACGCTTTTAAAACAATTACCGACACTCCAGATTGCCAAATCAGTCAATAGATGGTAGATGGTATGGGCATACTTGTCTAGAACACATCAAATCAGTTTATATCATTGTGACAAAGTATATATTTCAAGCATTTCGCTACACTCGCATTAACATCTGCTAACCATGTGTATGTGACAAATAAAATTTGATTTGATTTATATTTTGCTTTGATGTGTTCAATCTAAACAGTGTACCGAATAATGCAATTCAGTTTCTCCTACAGGTACCAACCATCTTGCAATGCGCCAAGTGTGGAAAAGGGCCATTGTTGCCATAGCAATATAGTCTGCACTGGCTCTGGGCAGAGAGGAACTGCAAGCTGAACTCGGTGATATAGACTCCTAAATTGATAGCCGTAAAACCGCCTAAACAAATTGCACTAACTAGCTACTTCAGATGCTGATATTGACTTTGGTATTATTGTGTGTAACTAACTAGCCAGCCAGCCCAGAGAGAAAGCATTGCATTGAGTTTTGCAGTCGACTTGAGCTGCAACAGACTTCCAATGATTTTCACGCTGGTACAAATCTTGTTAAATCTTGTTAAAACGACAAAATGAAACACCATGTTTCTCATGGTCTGAGTCTTTAGGTGCCTTTTGGCAAACTCCAAGCAGGCTGTCGTGACTTTTACTGAGGAGTGGCTTTCGTCTGGCCAATACCGTAAAGGCCTGATTGGTGGAGTGCTGCAGAGATGGGAGAACCTTCCAGAAGGACAACCATCTCCACAGAGGAACTCTAGAGCTCTTTTAGAGTGACCATCTGATCACCTCCCTGACTAAGGCCCTTCTCCCCCGATTGCTCAGTTTGGCCAGGCGGCCAGCTCTAGGAACAGTCTTGGTGGTTCCAAACATCTTCCATTTAAGAATGATGGAGGCCACTGTGTTCTTAATATTGGTCGACCGATTATGTATTTTCAACGCCGATACCGATTATTGGCGGACCAAAAAAGGTAGACACTGATTAATCAGCCGATTTTAAAAATTTGTAATAATGACAATTACAACAATACTGAATGAACACACTTTCCCCGAGGCCTGGACAGCCCCGCCTCTTTCCCCGAGGCCTGGACAGCCCCGCCTCTTTCCCCGAGGCCTGGACAGCCCCGCCTCTTTCCCCGAGGCCTGGACAGCCCCGCCTCTTTCCCCGAGGCCTGGACAGCCCCGCCTCTTTCCCCGAGGCCTGGACAGCCCCGCCTCTTTCCGAGGCCTGGACAGCCCCGCCTCTTTCCCCGAGGCCTGGACAGCCTTGCCTCTTTCCCCGAGGCCTGGACAGCCTCACCTCTTTCCCCGAGGCCTGGACAGCCTCACCTCTTTCCCCGAGGCCTGGACAGCCTCGCCTCTTTCCCTGAGGCCTGGACAGCCCCGCCTCTTTCCCTGAGGCCTGGACAGCCCCGCCTCTTTCCCTGAGGCCTGGACAGCCCCGCCTCTTTCCCTGAGGCCTGGAAAGCCCTGCCTCTTTCCCTGAGGCCTGGACAGTCCCGCCTCTTTCCCTGAGGCCTGGACAGTCCCGCCTCTCTCCCTCTTTGCGTAGATCACACATATTGATTACTACAACCATGGCGACTCAGAATAACTGCTTTACATTCCTTCACGTTGTGTGTGTGTTTGCGCGCGTGTGTGTGTGTGTACCGATTATCCTGAACGGACTGGTGATGAGGTAACTGACATGTCGAGGAGACGGAAGTGGAAACCAACGCGAGTTTAACACACGTCTCAGAGTAATTAAGATTGATGAACGCATTAGGCACAGCTCGTTAAGGACACTGGTTTGCATATGGATAGAGCAGATTATGGTGACCCCTCACTTCCCCTCCATCACTCCTTTATTCATTAGGTGACTTCCTCCCCTGCTCCAGGTGCAGTTTGTCATAGTGTGACATCGTTGACAGTGGTGACAGAGGCGGCCTAGGGGAGCTGTGATGCTGTTTCGGCATATTGACACACTGATTGTGTCTCTATCTCTCTGCCTCTCCAGACCCAGACAGCTAACCTCCGATGATAGTGTGTGTGTTCTTTAGTGTGTGTGTTTGTGTGTGTGTGTGTCCGTGCACAGGAGTCATGTGATTATTTTTAAACTAAGCTGCTTCTGTCTTCTCCTCCTCTCAGCTTTCACGGGTCAGAGAACCTGTCTAGGTCTGGCTCAGGTATCTGGGTCTGGTATCTGGGGCTTCAGTGGTCCAACAACACAGCAGTCCACTGGCTGTTATGCCAGAAGAGTCACGAGATGAGCTGAGTGCATCAGGGGGAAGTAACTCAGGCTTATTACTGCACTCTATAACACACTCTCTTAATTTAGTTGACACTTACACCATTCTAGAACACACACAGACACAGTGACCCACACAAGTGCAAGCATGTGCTAACACACAAGTTCACAATGCACACACACGTTAGTCATTTAGCAGACGCTCTTATCCAGAGACTTACAGTTAGTGTATTCATCATAAGCTAGCTAGGTGGGACAATCACATCTCAGAGTCATAATCAGCAAGTTAAGAATTTCACTGTACTTGTGCATGTGATAAATTAATAAAACGCATGCACACACACTCAGTCTCTCTTCCAACACATGGGGGAAAATGTGGACATCCTCTGAGGGGACAGTTTTGAATACAAATATCTGTCATTAAAGCGAGATTTATTAGTCTGATTTGTGAAGGTCTACTGAGAGATATAAAACAGGATGGACCAGAGAAGCTAACAAAATACAGAGATAATAAACAGACACGTCCATCACAGAGAACCAACACAACACAGACAAGTCCATCACAGAGATCCAACACAACACAGACACGTCCATCAGAGAGATCCAACACAAACACGTCCATCACAGGGATCCAACACAACACAGACACGTCCATCAGAGAGATCCAACACAAACACACACAGACAAAAGTACCAAAGGACCATGAGTGTGAGAAGTGTGTGTGTGCTCGCATATGTGGATCTATAAATGCTTGTGTGTGTAGATGTGTTTGAGTGTTATGTCACTGTTTGTGTGTGTATGTATATATATATATATATATATATATATGCGCCCAAGGCCTGCTTCAGATATCACACGTGGCCAAACACATGGTGTTGTGTCAGTGAGTTAGAACACCCAGGTGGCAGACAGGCCCCTAAAGCACCAAGAGGCTTTGGGTGGAATTAGAACTCAGGGAACACACACTCTGTCGACGGGAGATAAAAACACACCCAGCAACACGCAATCTAGACAACATTTACCTTTTGTCTGCTTCTTGATCCCAGGGCAAGAAAAGTACTGTCTGGAAACAAAGCTCACGATATGCTATAACACCTTGGAGCTGGAGGAAGAACCAACACCAGACAATATACCATAACACCTTGGAGCTGGAGGAAGAACCAACACCAGACAATATACCATAACACCTTGGAGCTGGAGGAAGAACCAACACCAGACAATATACCATAACACCTTGGAGCTGGAGGAAGAACCAACACCAGACAATATACCATAACACCAACATCAGACAATATACCATAACACCTTGGAGCTGGAGAAAGAACCAACACCAGACAATATACCATAACACCTTGGAGCTGGAAGAAGAACCAACACCAGACAATATACCATAACACCTTGGAGCTGGAGGAAGAACCAACACCAGACAATATACCATAACACCTTGGAGATCAAATCAAATCAAAGTTTATTTATTTGTCCCGTGCGCCGAATACAACAGGTGTTACCCATTCACCTTACAGTGAAATGCTTACTTACAGGCTCTAACCAATAGTCCAAAAAAGGTATTAGGTGAACAATAGGTAAGTAAAGAAATAAAACAACAGTAAAAAGACAGGCTATATACAGTAGATACAGACACCGGTTAGTCAGGCTGATTGAGGTAGTATGTACATGTAGATATGGTTAAAGTGACTATGCATACAGTGCCTTGCGAAAGTATTCGGCCCCCTTGAACTTTGCGACCTTTTGCCACATTTCAGGCTTCAAACATAAAGATATAAAACTGTATTTTTTTGTGAAGAATCAACAACAAGTGGGACACAATCATGAAGTGGAACGACATTTATTGGATATTTCAAACTTTTTTAACAAATCAAAAACTGAAAAATTGGGCGTGCAAAATTATTCAGCCCCCTTAAGTTAATACTTTGTAGCGCCACCTTTTGCTGCGATTACAGCTGTAATTCGCTTGGGGTATGTCTCTATCAGTTTTGCACATCGAGAGACTGAATTTTTTTCCCATTCCTCCTTGCAAAACAGCTCGAGCTCAGTGAGGTTGGATGGAGAGCATTTGTGAACAGCAGTTTTCAGTTCTTTCCACAGATTCTCGATTGGATTCAGGTCTGGACTTTGACTTGGCCATTCTAACACCTGGATATGTTTATTTTTGAACCATTCCATTGTAGATTTTGCTTTATGTTTTGGATCATTGTCTTGTTGGAAGACAAATCTCCGTCCCAGTCTCAGGTCTTTTGCAGACTCCATCAGGTTTTCTTCCAGAATGGTCCTGTATTTGGCTCCATCCATCTTCCCATCAATTTTAACCATCTTCCCTGTCCCTGCTGAAGAAAAGCAGGCCCAAACCATGATGCTGCCACTGCCATGTTTGACAGTGGGGATGGTGTGTTCAGCTGTGTTTCAAATCAAATCAAATCAAATTTTATTTGTCACATACACATGGTTAGCAGATGTTAATGCGAGTGTAGCGAAATGCTTGTTTCTTTTACCCCAAACATAACGTTTTGCATTGTTGCCAAAAAGTTCAATTTTGGTTTCATCTGACCAGAGCACCTTCTTCCACATGTTTGGTGTGTCTCCCAGGTGGCTTGTGGCAAACTTTAAACAACACTTTTTATGGATAGCTTTAAGAAATGTCTTTCTTCTTGCCACTCTTCCATTAAGGCCAGATTTGTGCAATATACGACTGATTGTTGTCCTATGGACAGAGTCTCCCACCTCAGCTGTAGATCTCTGCAGTTCATCCAGAGTGATCATGGGCCTCTTGGCTGCATCTCTGATCAGTCTTCTCCTTGTATGAGCTGAAAGTTTAGAGGGACGGCCAGGTCTTGGTAGATTTGCAGTGGTCTGATACTCCTTCCATTTCAATATTATCGCTTGCACAGTGCTCCTTGGGATGTTTAAAGCTTGGGAAAGCTTTTTGTATCCAAATCCGGCTTTAAACTTCTTCACAACAGTATCTCGGACCTGCCTGGTGTGTTCCTTGTTCTTCATGATGCTCTCTGCGCTTTTAACGGACCTCTGAGACTATCACAGTGCAGGTGCATTTATACGGAGACTTGATTACACACAGGTGGATTGTATTTATCATCATTAGTCATTTAGGTCAACATTGGATCATTCAGAGATCCTCACTGAACTTCTGGAGAGAGCTTGCTGCAATGAATGTAAAGGGGCTGAATAATTTTGCATTCCCAATTTTTCAGTTTTTGATTTGTTAAAAAAGTTTGAAATATCCAATAAATGTCGTTCCACTTCATGATTGTGTCCCACTTGTTGTTGATTCTTCACAAAAAAATACAGTTTTATATCTTTATGTTTGAAGCCTGAAATGTGGCAAAAGGTCGCAAAGTTCAAGGGGGCCGAATACTTTCGCAAGGCACTGTATTTCAGCACCGTTTCGCACTGCTTTGAGACAAGCATGGAAACTGGTCTTGATAAATCAAATCAGATTCTTATTTTCACTGTATCTCCATTTGAGTATAGGTTAGCCTACAATTAGGGTGTGGAAATGTTAGGTTTATTTTGCTCTTCACTCGGAGTTGCTTAGTAGCCTAGGCCTACTCCCGACCGGTCTCGTTGTACAGCGCCATTTTCCCCCGAATGGAAACGCTAAGGCCTACATAGGCTACTGTAAAATGTGTTTTTGTTTTTCTTGGAAAAGAAACACCATAATATTATTCAATTTAATTCAGCTATATTTCTAATTGTATAACCAGCACAACAAATAAAATAATAATTTACAAACAAATTATTATCAATCCCATATAGTCTGTTATCCCATGAAAGTCTCTATTACAGCCAAAATTAAAAAGTCAAATGCTTAATTATTCAAGGCTCCATTTGTTATTTTGTTTTATAACTAAAATGCTTGACTGTATTTAAAGACATGGATGACTTGTATGCTGTGTGATGCACAAATTAATGAATGATTGATTGATATACTGTATATTGATGTAGGCCTTTATGACAATAAGTAAGTTAGGCCAAAACAGCTACAGTAAACAGGACTCTTAGGTCCACAGCTCCATGTCATTTCAATAACTTAGCTTCTCAAAGACGCCCTCTGGTGGTCAAACTAGTATTACATGGCAACAATGGCTGACAGTAAAATACTATGACGTCGTGCCATCCCATACCGCAGCACCCTGCAAGCTACGCTGCAGTGTGACGCAACTTTTAAAGGAGGAACCACTGTACAGTATGTGCATGTTTGCACAAGAGAGTGTTGCCGTGCCTGTGCACTCATGCATGTCTGCTCGCACATACAGTACCAATCAAACATTTGGACACCAACTCATTCAATGGTTTTTTATTATTTTTACTATTTTCTACATTGTAGAATAATAGTCAAGACATCAACACTACGAAATAACACTTATGGAATCATGTAGTAACAAAAAAGTGTAAAACAGAACAAAATATATTACTTCAAAGTAGCCACCCTTTGCCTTGATGACAGCTTTGCTCACTCTTGGCATTCTCTCAACCAGCTTCACTTGAAAAGCTTTTCCAACCATCTTGAAAGAGTTCCCACATATGCTGAGCACTTGTTGGCTGCTTTTCCTTCACTCTGCGGTCCAATTAATCCCAAACTATCTTAATTGGGTTGAGGTCGGGTGATTGTGGAGGCCAGGTCATCTGATGCAGCACTCCTTATTGGTCAAATAGCCCTGATACAACCTGGAGGTGTGTTGGGTCATTGTCCCGTTGAAAAACAAATGATAGTCCCACTAAACCCAAAGCACATGGGATGGAGTATTGCTGCAGAATGCTGTGGTAGCCATGCTGGTTAAGTGAGCCTTGAATTCTAAATAAATCACAGACAGTGTCACCAGCAAAGCCCCCCAACACCATCACACCTCTTCCTCCATGCTTTAAAGAAAGAAAGGCATGCGGAGATCATCTGTTCGCCTACTCTGTGTCTCACAAAGACACGGCGGTTGGAACCAAAGATCTAACATTTGGATTCATCGGACCAAAGGACAGATTTCCACCGGTCTAATGTCTATTGCTTGTGGCCCAAGCAAGTCTCTTCTTATTATTGGTGTCCTTTAGTAGTGGTTTGTATGCAGCAATTCGACCATGGAGACCTGATTCACGCAGTCTCCTCTGAATAGTTGATGTTGAGATAGGTCTGTTACTTGAACTCTGTGAAGCATTTATTTGGGCTGCAATTTCTGAGGCTGGTAACTCTAATGAACTTATCCTCTTTAGCAGAGGTAACTCTGGGTCTTTCTTTCCTGTGGCGGTCCTAATGAGAGCCAGTTTCATCATAGTGCTTGAGGGTTTTTGCGACTGCACTTGAAAAAAAAGTTAAAAAGTTAAAAGTTCTTGAAATGTTCCGTATTGACTGACTTTCATGTCTTAAAAGTAATGATGAACTGTCGTTTCTCTTTATTTATTTGTACTGTTCTTTCCATAATATGGACTTGGTCTTTAACCAAATAGGGCTATCTTCTGTATACCACCCCTACCGTGTCACAACACAACCTGCATTCCAGGTGACTACCTCATGAAGATGGTTGAGAGAATGCCAAGAGTGTGCAAAGCTGTCATCAAGCTGTCCATCATCACCATTAACACTTTTTTGGTTACTACATCAGTCCATATGTGTTATTTCATAGTTTTGATGTCTTCACTATTATTATTATTCTACAATGTAGAAAATAGTAAATATAAAGAAAAACCTTGGAATGAGTAGGTGGGTCCAGACTTTTGACTGGTACTGTATTTGCGTCTCAGCCACTGTAGCATAATTAGCGGCGGTAGGTCCCCGTGGCTTGCTGTATGGAAAGGAATGCAGTGGCCTTTAAAAAGCCACTGAAGTTTACCAGGCTGTATGTTTGATCACACTAACAACCACTATGCTCCTACTGGGAACAGGCTCAAACTGGTCGGATCACATTAACAACCACTATGCTCCTACTGGGAACAGGCTCAAACTGGTCTGATCACATTAACAACCACTATGCTCCTATTGGGAACAGGCCCAAACTGGTCTGATTGCATCAACAACCACTATGCTCCTACTGGGAACAGGCCCAAACTGGTCTGATCACATCAACAACCACTATGCTCCTACTGGGAACAGGCCCAAACTGGTCTGATTGCATCAACAACCACTATGCTCCTACTGGGAACAGGCCCAAACTGGTCTGATCACATCAACAACCACTATGCTCCTACTGGGAACAGGCCCAAACCGGTCTGATTGCATCAACAACCACTATGCTCCTACTGGGAACAGGCCCAAACTGGTCTGATTGCATCAACAACCACTATGCTCCTACTGGGAACAGGCCCAAACTGGTCTGATTGCATCAACAACCACTATGCTCCTACTGGGAACAGGCTCAAACTGGTCTGATCACATCAACAACCATTATGCTCCTACTGGGAACAGGCCCAAACTGGTTTGATCACACTAACAACCACTATGCTCCTACTGGGAACAGGCCCAAACTGGTCTGATCATATTAACAGGCCCAAACTGGTATGATCACATTAACAACCACTATGCTCTCACTGGGAACAGGCTCCAACTGGCTACCTGCTCATCAGCCATCCATCAATATAGACCTCCTTTTTCTCTACATGTTTTATTCATGTTAAATTGACTAAAAGAACAATCCTGTGATATTATGCAAGGTGTTTTCTGTGGGCCAGTTCTAATGAAGCCCCTATGAATAATACCAACACAATAACAAATCCACGCTGGTGGGATGAAACCAGAAATTGCTACAACAGGTAAATACATTCAGGTTCCTTGATGAAATACACAGACAATGCTGTAAGGATCTGTATAGATGAGAAAACTCCTCTGTAGATTTAGTTTGCAGGGCTACAGGGCAAGACAACATACATGGATTATAAACTAATGCTTTAGTTTACTGCACCACCTAAAATAAATAATGGTCTTAAAGCAACAAGACTCACATCTAGTAGCAGACCAGAGAAAGGAGAGACAAAGACAGCGCTAACGAACAAATTAAAGAGTGCTGTGATAAAAACAGTTCCTATTCCACCTGCCACCATCATATAAAAAGGTCCAAATGTCTCCCACAATTCCAAGTGACACCACGCCCAAATCAGCATCGTCAGGTGCTAAAGTATCGGAGTCAACATTGTCTCCCTCTGGCTCTCCCGAGGCCTCAGCCACGTAGGTGAAATGCATCGTGGGAAGTGACGAAAGGCTTGCCGTCTTGAATTCGTGCTAGACAGAGGTAAGTCTGCGAGGCAAGTCTGCGATGCACAATAAGTCTGTGAGGTAGGCCTGTGAGGGAGGCCTGTGAGGGAGGCCTGTGAGGGAGGCCTGTGAGGGAGGCCTGTGAGGGAGGCCTGTAAGGGAGGTCTGTGAGGTAAGACTGAGGGCAGACAGTCATATGTGTAATAATGGTGGGTTACAATAACATGCTTTGCTGGTCTTAGACATTATCAAATGTTTGAACGTGACTTTTACTTTGAGGGTGACATTTCATTGAAGAAGTCTTTTTGAATAATTGCAGCAATGCTCTTTTTAACATTTCACAGCTACTTAGTGCTCTGTGTTCTTTCAGAAGAATAACATGTCACCCAGAGTCTTGGCTTGGCAATGTAATGCCGTGGGTAGGGAAATGAGACTCTTAAGTCCACCAAATCCACTGATTCACAGACTATGGAAGTCATTAAGCAAAGTCAGGCTGTCATAGGACCTGGTTGAGAGAGGAGAAAACTTAGAGGAGAGGTTGCATCAAGCTGTTTCTACAAGCCTAATTAAAGACATTCACGTTCCAGGTAAACGGTTGCCCCGAAGGATGATAGGAGAGCTTCAAATACCCATCCTCCTCTGATCTCGCTCCTTCTAAATTGCAGAATGTTTGTGTGTGTGTGTGTGTGTTGTGTTGTGAGATCAGACTGCACCGTCGATGAAAGCAGGGCTGATTAAATTATTCTCCAAAGATCATTCAAACACACACACAGACATGCACACACACACAGACAGACATGCACACAGCAATCGCCAAAACCTTTGAAGACTGAGGATGAGGCGGTGTGTGTGTGTGTACGTGATGAAGAGAGAGAGAGAGGGGTGTTAGCATTTTATCCCACCACCTTTGTAATCTAAAGCAAATATTACCTTTCTCTCCCCTAAAAAAACTTGTGGTCGGAGTTCCCATGTCCAGCCAGCCGCCTGTCCATTGCCTCCAGATTCCTGCGAGTGTTACAAAGTTGATATATCCAGACCCCTACGCCCCTCCAACCGAGCCCAACTATCAGTCTGTGTGAAAAGCAAACACTGCCGCCGTTCAAATGAACAAAGCCATTTCCACCTTTGAAATACTGTTCCTTGAATTCAATTACTAGAAAGAATTAGTGATCTTTGGGAAGATTCCCTCCCTGGTTACCCAACCTTCCCTTAGAAGAGAGAACATGCATGCTTAATGGTCTGGGCCTTCAGAGCCCATAGAATATTAACGCTACCACATACCACCACAATGTTCTGCTGAGAGACAGACACCTGCATGCACACACGCCCATATCTGCACACACACACACACAAACAAAGTGATGATAACCATATTGCTCAGGCATGGGGTTTTTCTTCCCCTTTCCACTGAGCGACATCGTGTCTTAAAGAGAGCGCGACATTTAAGCTACCCAGCGGGCCGTCGGTCTTCTGCCCGTATCCACTGAATACAGAACCTGAATACACAATTCTAATCCAATCTGTCGGACACATTCACAGAAACAGCATGCAGAGATACACAGACAACGCAGACATCAACAAATGGAGAGCAAGATAAAAATGTAAGCTTCTGTGAACAGTGTCTTAGATGTGTTCGGTCAGGCTTACCTCACATACTGGAAGGCCCTCGTCTGGGATCCACTACCATACACCTATATAAACAAGGTGATATGAAACAATCTTATTCAGAATCAGATTCTTGACATATTCAGAGAAAGACAGGTAGGTGCTACATGACGGATCAGAGAGACAAGTCTGTCTGTCCATCTGTCTGACTGAGTGAATGAGTGATGGTAATACTACAGCTGGTAGAGTGTGTGAGATTGAGAGCAAACGTATGGGTGAGGAGACAGTGAGAGTGGTAGAGAGTGATGGAGTGAGAGTGAGAGATAGTGATGCAGCATGTCAGTGACAGAGAGATTTAGAGTGAGAGTGACAGAGAGAGATAGTGATACAGAGTGTCAGTGACAGAGAGAGAGAGAGAGATAGTGATTTAGAGTGAGAGTGACAGAGAGAGATAGTGATACAGTGATAGTGATAGTGATAGTGTCAGTGACAGACAGAGTGAGAGTAATTTAGAGTGAGAATGACAGAGAAAGTAGTAAGTGGCAGTAATAAGTAATAACACTGGTAACAGAAGTAACAGTGGCAGTAGTAACCGTGGTAAGTGGCAGCAGTAACAGCGGTAACAGTGGTAGTAGTAGCAGTAGTACCAGTGTAGTAGTGGTAGCAGTGTAGTTATAGTAATAGTGGCAGTAGTAACAGTGGTCGTAGAAAAAGTGGTAGTATTAACAGTAGTAACAGTGGTAGTAGGAGCAGTAGTAACATAGTAGTAGTAACAGTGGTAGTAGTAACAGTAGTAACATAGTAGTAGTAACAGGAATAACAGTGGTAGTAGCAGTAACAGTGGAAGTAGTAGTAACAGTAATAACAGTGGTAGTAGTAGTAACAGTGGTAGTAGTAGTAACAGTAGTAACATAGTAGTAGTAACAGTGGAAGTAGTAACAGTAATAACAGTGGTCGTAGTAGTAACAGTGGTAGTAGTAACAGTAATAACAGTGGTAGCTGTAGTAACAGTGGTAGTAGTAACAGTAATACAGGTGGTAGTGGTAACAGTAGTAACAGTGGTAGTAGTAACAGTAGTAACAGTGGTAGTAGTAGTAACAGTGGAAGTAGTAGTAACAGTAATAACAGTGGTAGTAATAACAGTGGTCGTAGTAGTAACAGTGGTAGTAGTAACAGTAATACAGGTGGTAGTAGTAACAGTAATAACAGTGGTAGTGGTAACAGTAGTAACAGTGGTAGTAGTAATACCAGTGGTAGTAGTAACAGTAGTAACAGTGGTAGTAGAAATAACAGTGGTAGTAGTAACAGCGGTAACAGTGGAAGTAGTAATAACAGTGGTAGTAGTGACAGTAGTAACAGTGGTAGTAGTAGTGACAGTAGTAACAGTGGTAGTAGTAATAACAGTGGTAGTAGTAACAGTAGTAACAGTGGTAGTAGTAATAACAGTGGTCGTAGTGACAGTAGTAACAGTGGTAGTAGTAACAGCGGTAACAGTGGTAGTAGTAGTAACAGTGGTAGTAGTAACAGTAGAAACAGTGGTAGTAGTGGGTAACAGTGGTAGTAGTGGTAACAGTAGTAACAGTGGTAGTAGTAATAACAGTGGTAGTAGTAACAGTAGTAACAGTGGTAGTAGTAATAACAGTGGTCGTAGTGACAATAGTAACAGTGGTAGTAGTAGTGACAGTAGTAACAGTGGTAGTAGTAATCACAGTGGTAGTAGCAACAGTGGTAGTAATGACAATAGTAACAGTGGTAGTAGTAACAGTAGTAAAAGTGTCAGCATTAATAGTTGTACGAGTGGAAGCAGTAACAGATGGTAACAGTGTAACAGTGGAAGTAGTAGCAGTAACGTAGTAACAGTGGTAGTAGTAACAGTAGTAACATTGGTAGTAGCAGTAACAGTAGTAACAGTGTCTACAGCAGTAACAGTTGAAGTAATAACAGTAGTAACAGTGGTAGTAGTAACAGTGGTAACATAGTAGTAGTAACAGTAATAACAGTGGCAGAAGTAGTAACAGTGGAAGTAGTAGTAACAGTAATAACAGTGGAAGTAGTAGTAACAGTAGTAACAGTGGTAGTAGTAACAGTTATACCAGTGGTAGTAGTAACAGTAATAACAGTGGTAGTGGTAACCGTAGTAACAGTGGTAGTAGTAATAACAGTAGTACCAGTGGCAGTAGTAACAGTAATACCAGTGGTAGTAGTAACAGTAATAACAGTGGTAGTGGTAACAGTAGTAACAGTGGTAGTAGTAATACCAGTGGTAGTAGTAACAGTAATAACAGTGGTAGTGGTAACAGTAGTAACAGTGGTAGTAGTAATACCAGTGGTAGTAGTAACAGTAGTAACAGTGGTAGTAGTAATAACAGTGGTAGTAGTAACAGTAGTAACAGTGGTAGTAGTAATAACAGTGGTCGTAGTGACAATAGTAACAGTGGTAGTAGTAGTGACAGTAGTAACAGTGGTAGTAGTAATCACAGTGGTAGTAGCAACAGTGGTAGTAATGACAATAGTAACAGTGGTAGTAGTAACAGTAGTAAAAGTGTCAGCATTAATAGTTGTACGAGTGGAAGCAGTAACAGATGGTAACAGTGTAACAGTGGAAGTAGTAGCAGTAACGTAGTAACAGTGGTAGTAGTAACAGTAGTAACATTGGTAGTAGCAGTAACAGTAGTAACAGTGTCTACAGCAGTAACAGTTGAAGTAATAACAGTAATAACAGTGGTAGTGGTAACAGTAGTAACAGTGGTAGTAGTAATACCAGTGGTAGTAGTAACAGTAGTAACAGTGGTAGTAGTAATAACAGTGGTAGTAGTAACAGTAGTAACAGTGGTAGTAGTAATAACAGTGGTCGTAGTGACAATAGTAAAAGTGGTAGTAGTAACAGCGGTAACAGTGGTAGTAGTAACAGTAGAAACAGTGGTAACAGTGGTAGTAGTGGTAACAGTAGTAACAGTGGTAGTAGTAACAGCGGTAACAGTGGAAGTAGTAGTAACAGTGGTAGTAGTAGTGACAGTAGTAACAGTGGAAGTAGTAATAACAGTGGTAGTAGTGACAGTAGTAACAGTGGTAGTAGTAATAACAGTGGTAGTAGTAACAGCGGTAACAGTGGAAGTAGTAATAACAGTGGTAGTAGTGACAGTAGTAACAGTGGTAGTAGTAACAGCGGTAACAGTGGAAGTAGTAACAGTAATAACAGTGATAGTAGTAGTAACAGTGGTAGTAGTAGTGACAGTAGTAACAGTGGTAGTAGTAATAACAGTGGTAGTAGTGACAGTAGTAACAGTGGTAGTAGTAACAGTGGTAGTAGTAACAGTAGTAACAGTGGTAGTAGTAGTAACAGTAGTAACAGTGGTAGTAGTAATAACAGTGGTAGTAGTAGTAACAGCGGAAGTAGTAACAGTGGTAGTAGTGACAGTAGTAACCATAGTAAGAGTGGTAATTATAGTGGACGTACGGTGAGGGGCTCTCCCTGTAGAGCCTGCAGTATGAAGTTGCTGACCACACGGCCGTCGTTCATGTGCATCCGGGACCCAAAGGTGTTAAAGATGCGTGCCACCCTCACCTCCACTCCTTCCTGAGGAAATAGAGGGGTGAGTAGAAAAGTACGCAAATCCTAACGTGACACAGGACAAAATAAGGGGGTTATGGTTTGTGTCAAAGACCTACCCTAACGCAATGTTGAAACAACCTCATAGGTCGAGGACATTACGGAATTCATGAGTTATTAGCATGTAATTACCATTTAGTGTTCTCTAATAAGGTGAAGAGGGAACCATAAAGTAAACAAACATAACCAAAAAAAGTCCGATTTGAGTTGCTCCTAGCTCTATGATTTACAGGCTTCAGACTAGTTTCACAGACAAATACATATCTTTGGGGGCTTAAAATCACCAGGCACAACATTGGCACCCTTTCGAAACCTGTACGCAGAACATCAAAGATGGATAAACACAATCCGATCATTACATTAAGAAAACAACAAGCCATCTGTTGCGCTAATTTTGCTAAATTCTACTCGAAAAGCTGATTCTCACACGCTTGCGTCATTTGGTAAAGTTTTTATAGTCAATAGAACATTTTTTGTCTTTGCAGGATCTCTTCTCTTCTAGTATCGGTCTGTTTCTCCATCTAACGCAAAGTGTTTTGTTGTGATCTGTACACCAGATTAATGTATGTAAGCAGAAGCAGAGAACATTATATTCTGGGGAGGTGCTGTGTGTGGAGGGATTAGCAACATTTACACACAAAGCCCTATCGACTGGGCAAGCTTTATCGCTGGTACACATACACAGCTCCTTGGTCCACCAGCTGACAAACAAACAAAACGATTACAAAAATCTCACACAAACAAAAATACACACAAGAATTGTCAGTTCTGTGTGCTGGATGATTTCTCAGACAGGTTTGTAAATTTGGCCTCCTGGAAGTGCATGCCTTTGCTCCAGCCTTTGTTCCAACACACTAGTGTTGGGGAGGAACAAAACTCAGTAGCTCTTCAGGACTGACACTGGACACCCCCTGGCCTACAATCTCATACTATCCCTGCATGTAAAATCCTGACCTAACCTGATGGATAGACTGAGTTGCACCTAAGTGATAACCAATCAATCACACAACTCAGGTCACACTCAGAATTAGTACATATTGATCTGATCGTTTTTAAAAACTCTGTTTGGCCCATTCTAAGCATGGTCTGGAACAACTAGGGCAGTGTATGAAATGGCACCCTATTCCTTATATAAGGCGCATTACTTTTGACCAGAGCCTTGTGGGATGTCAACGGAGGTCCTCTGTTCTCATTAACCAGGTGTTTTTACTCCAGCGTATCCATGAAAATTTACCTTGTGTTTGAACTCCATGACATTAGCCAGGTGTTTGGCCTCTAGCTCATCCATGACATTAACCAGGTGTTTGGCCTCTAGCGAATCCATGACATTAGCCAGGTGTTTGGCCTCTAGCGTATCCATGACAATAGCCAGGTGTTTGGCCTCTAGCGTATCCATGACATTAACCAGGTATTTGGTCTCTAGCGTATCCATGACATTAAACAGGTATTTGGTCTCCAGCGAATCCATGACATTAACCAGGTGTTTGGCCTCTAGCGAATCCATGACATTAGCCAGGGCAGGTCTCTCACTGTAAGTCTAAGTTCATCACTAAACATAGAATGAAGATGTTAATCTGTCTCTCTGTGACTGCCGAAAAAGTCAGTTGATTAAAAATAGTTGAATGTTCTAAACAAATAAAACCGAGGTAACCAAATTATATGATAGCTAGATTAGGCTACATATTGACATCACTTTCATGTATGTGCAATCAATAGACCTATCTAGTTTTAAGATATTAGATTACACTGGAGCCGCTTCAATATATCGCTTAGACCAGTAGGCTACTATTATCTAAAAGCTCACACATTTCACTGTGGCTCAACCAATAACCAAAGGTCAACACATTCGGTCTATGGCCAAGTCAATTAACTTGTAGCCTATGCCTAGACTAGGCTACTTCATGTTCAATTATTTCATTTGATAATATTTGTAGGTCTAATGAAGCTTATTTCATGGCTGCCATTAGGCTACAATCAATATTTATTTTTTCAATTACAAAGGATTTTGTAATATAATTTTTAGGTCCCATTCATATATTATAAATAGCGAAAAAGAGCGACTGACTTTGGCTTTATTATTTCTTCCTCACAGTTTACACAAACTGAAGACATTTACATAATTGACAATCAAACATGGCATACAAAATAGCACGAGAAAACACTTAGAATAGATAACACTATTGGAAAACAAACTCAGCAATAAAAGAAATATCCCTTTTTCAGGACCCTGTCTTTCAAAGATAATTCGTAAAAATCCAAATAACCCAAATAACTTCACAGATCTTCATTGCAAAGGATTTAAACACCGTTTCCCATGCTTGTTCAATGAACCATAAACAATTAACGAACATGCACCTGTGGAACGGTTGTTAAGACACTAACAGCTTACAGACAGTAGGCAATTAAGGTCACAGTTATAAAAACTTAGGACACTAAAGAGGCCTTTCTACTGACTCTGAAACACACTAAAAGAAAGATGCCCATGGTCCCTGCTCATCTGCGTGAACGTGCCTTAGGCATGCTGCAAGGAGGCATGAGGACTGCAGATGTGGCCAGGGGAATAAATTGAAATGTTCGTACTGTGAGATGCCTAAGACAGCGCTACAGGGAGACAGGACGGACAGCTGATCGTCCTCGCAGTGGCAGACCACGTGTAACAACACCTGCACAGGATCGGTACAGGTACAGGATGGCAACAACAATTGCCCGAGTTACACCAGGAACGCACAATCCCTCCATCAGTGCTCAGACTGTCTGCAATAGGCTGAGAGAGGCTGGACTGAGGGCTTGAAGGCCTGTTGTAAGTAGAGGTTGACCGATTAATTAGGGCCGATTTCAAGTTTTCATAACAATCGGAAATCGGTAATTTTGAATGCCGATTTTGCAGATAAAAAAAATAAAAAATGTACACCTTTATTTAGTCTTTATTGAACTAGGCAAGTCAGTTAAGAACACATTCTTATTTTCAATTATGGCCTAGGAACGGTGGGTTAACTGCCTTGCTCAGGGGCAGAACGACAGATTTTTACCTTGTCAGCTCAGGGATTCAATCTTGCAACCTTACGGTTACTAGTCCAACGCTCTAACCACCTGCCTCACGAGGAGCCCGCCTGTTACGCAAATGCAGTAAGAAGCCAAAGTAAGTTGCTAGCTAGCATTAAACTTAATTAATCATAATCTCTAGTTATAACTACACATGGTTGATGATATTACTAGTTTATCTAGCGTGTCCTGAGTTGCATATAATCAATGCAGTGCGCATTCGCGAAAAAGGACTGTCGTTGCTCCAACGTGTACCTAACCATAAACAATGCCTTTCTTAAAATCAATAAACAGTATATATTTTTAAACCTGCATATTTAGCTAAAAGAAATCCAGGTTAGCAGGCAATATTAACCAGGTGAAATTGTGTAATTTCTCTTGCGTTCATTGCACGCAGAGTCGGGGTATATGCAACAGTTTGGGTGTCACGAACCTCGTCGAAGATGGTGCCTCTTCCTGTTCGGGCGGTGCTCGGCGGTCGTCGTCGCCGGCCTATTAGCTGCCATCGATTCCCTTTCCGTTTGTTTTTGGTTATTGGGTAATTGGGTACACCTGTTTTGTGTTAAGGTTTGTTTGTAGGCTATTTAAGGGCACTAGGCCCGCTGAGTATTTGTTACTCTGTTGGATGGTGTTATTTGTTCGTGTCTTTATTCTCCGGACTATTTTTGTCCTGTTGTTTGGACTGGTAACTTGTATACGCCCTGTGTGTTGGCGTGACCGTTTTTGTTGCGCCGGTGAATAAATTTGACAAACGACTGAACCCTGCTCTCTGCACCTGATTCCACCCACCACTCCTAGTTTATCGTAACAGAAGCCCGCACCACCAAAATGGAGTCAGCAAGGGCAGCGACCACCCCTCTTCCCCACTATGGAAGGACCACCCCTCTTCCCCACTATGGAAGAGCGCGTCCATCACCACACAGCTGTCCTCCATCGGATCGGTACAGCGATGGACCAGATGATGGAGAGGATGGAACGATGGGAGAGGAGTGGTCTACCGACGTCTACCCCAGCTCCCCCACAGCCGACACCACCTACTCCACCTACGTCGTCCTCTGGGTCCAGCGCACTGCGTCTCTCCCCCCCGAGGGGGGTACGATGGAGCGGCGGCTGGGTGCCAGAGATTTTTGCTCCAGCTAGAGCTCTACCTGGCTACCGTGCGTCCGGTTCCCTCGGGTGAGGAGAGTGTGAGCCTCCTCGTCTCCTGTTTAACGGGTAGGGCCCTGGATTGGGCCAACGCTGTCTGGAACAGTCCGGACTCGGCTCGGGACAACTACCTGGAGTTCACCCGCCGTTTTCGAGCTGTGTTCGAACACCCACCAGAGGGCAAAGCGGCGGGTGAGCGACTGTTCCACCTCAGACAGGAGACGAGGAGCGCGCAGGACTTCGCGTTGGAGTTCAGGACCCTAGCTGCTGGTGCTGGGTGGAATGACAAGGCCCTGATGGACCATTACCGGTGTAGTCTCCGGGAGGACGTCCGCCGGGAGCTAGCTAGCAGGGACACAACTCTCTCCCTGGATGAACTAATAGACATGTCTATTCGATTGGACAACCTGCTAGCTGCCCGCGGGCGTTCAGAAGGGGTCCTGTCAATTCCACCTTCCAGCTCTCCCACTCCCACTCCGATGGAGTTGGGAGGAGCTGCATCTAGGGGGACCAGAGGAGGAGGCTCCTCCTGCTCCTATTGTGGACGGAGAGGACACACTTCGGACCGGTGCTGGAGGAGTTCCTCTGGGAGTCGAGCTGGTCGGCAGAACACTCCTCGGCCACCCCAGGTGAGTAAGCACCAAACTCACCCAGAGCTCCCTGTTGGTCACATGTTTATTTTTTATTTTTTTCCTGCGTTTTTCCCCTCTCTTCAGCATAAGGCGCTAGTCGATTCAGGCGCAGCTGGGAGTTTTATGGATCGCGGACTCGCCCGTAAATTGGGTATTCCGTGCAGATAGACCCACCTGTCCCCGTGCACTCCTTAGATAGCCGACCGTTAGGGTCAGGGCTGGTCAGGGAGGCCACGATTCCACTGGACATGGTAACGCAGGGGAATCATAGGGAGAAGATCAGTTACTACCTTATTGATTAACCTGGGTTTCCAGTGGTGTTGGGGGTTCCCTGGCTGGCTATTCACAATCCCCTTATTTCCTGGAAACAGGGGGCTCTTAAGGGGTGGTCAGACGAGTGTTCAGATAGGTGTATAGGAGTTTCCATCGGTGCCACGACGGTGGAGAGTCCAGACCAGGTTTCCACCGTGCGCATTCCCCCAGAATATGCCGATTTGGCTATCGCTTTTAGTAAGAAGAAAGCGACCAAATTACCACCCCATCGACGGTGGGATTGCGTGATAAACCTCCAGGAGAACGCTGCACTTCCCCGGAGTCACGTGTACTCACTGTCACAGGAGGAGACGCTGGCTATGGAGACATATGTCACGGAAGCTCTGAGACAGGGGTACATTCGGCCCTCCATGTCACCCGTCTCCTCGAGTTTCTTTTTTGTGAGGAAAAAGGAGGGAGGTTTGCGTCCGTGCATTGATTATCGAGGTCTCAATTCGATCACAGTGGGTTTTAGTTATCCGCTACCTCTCATCGCTACGGCGGTGGAATCATTTCACGGAGCGCGTTTCTTCACAAAACTTGACCTCAGGAGCGCGTATAATCTGGTGCGTATTCGGGGAGGAGACGAGTGGAAAACAGCGTTTAGTACCACATCAGGCCACTATGAGTACCTCGTCATGCCGTATGGGTTGAAGAATGCTCCAGCCGTCTTCCATTCCTTTGTAGATGAGATTCTCAGGGACTGGTAGTCTATATTGATGACATCTTGATTTATTCTACCACACGCGCCGCGCATGTTTCCCTGGTGCGCAAGGTTCTTCGGCCACTGCTGGAGCATGACCTATACGTCAAGGCTGAGAAATGTGTGTTCTCCAAACCAGCCGTTTCCTTCCTGGGTTATCACATTTCCAGCTCGGGGATGATGATGGAGTGTGACCGCGTTAACGCTGTGCGTAATTGGCCGACTCCAACCATGGTAAAGGAGGTGCAGCGGTTTTTAGGGTTTGCCAATTACTACCGGAGGTTTATCCGGGGTTTTGGCCAAGTAGCGGCGCCCATTACCTTACTGCTGAATGGGGGCCGGTGCATCTGCGGTGGTCAGCAGAGGCTGATGGAGCCTTCAACCAGTTGAAGGCACTGTTCACTGGGGCTCCCGTGTTGGCGCATCCGGACCCTTCGTTAGCATTCATAGTGGAGGTGGATGCATCCGAGGCTGGGGATGGAGCCGTGCTGTCTCATCGCTCGGGCACGCCACCGAAGCTCCGTCCCTGCGCTTTCTTTTCTAAGAAGCTGGGTCCGGCGGAGCGGAACTATTGATGTGGGGGACCGGGAGTTACTAGCTATGGTAAAGGCCCTGAAGGTGTGGAGACACTGACTAGAGGGGGCTAAACACCCTTTCCTCATCTTGACTGTCCACCGTAATCTGGAGTATATTCGAGCAGCTGTGCCTACACAGTGTCCGACTGGTCGAAGTTACGTACCGCTTGGTGTCCATGATAAATTGATTCGGTGGGCCCACACACTACCGTCTGCGGGTCATCTGGGGATTGATAGGACAGTGCGGGGTCTTAGGAGGAAATACTGGTGGCCCACCTTAGCTAGGGATGTGAGGCTCTATGTCTCTTCCTGTTCGGTATGCGCCCAGAGTAAGGCTCCTAAGCACCTTCCTAGAGGGAAGTTACAGCCCCTCCCGGTTCCACAACGGCCATGGTCCCATCTCTCGGTAGATTTCCTTACTGATCTTCCCCCATCTCAGGGGAACACTACCGTTCTGGTCGTTGTGGATCGGTTCTCTAAGTCCTGCCGTCTCCTCCCATTGCCTGGTCTCCCTACGGCCCTACAGACTGCAGAGGCTCTATTTACCCACGTCTTCCGGCACTATGGGGTTCCGGAGGATATCGTCGGCTACCAGCCGGTCCTGGCTCCGTGGCACCAGAGTCAGACCGAAGCTCCTGCGGTGGAGGAGTGGGTACAGCGCTCTAGAGAGACCTGGCGGGCAGTCCAGGATTCTCTCAGGCAGGCCAGTGAACGGCAGAAGAGAGACGCTGACCGCCACCGCAGTGAGGCCCCGGTGTTCGCACCAGGGGACAGGGTCTGGCTCTCGACCCGAAACCTGCCCCTCCGCCTGCCCTGCCGGAAGCTGGGGCCACAGTGTGTGGGGCCATTTAAAGTCCCGAGGAGGATAAACGAGGTGTGTTATAGATTGCAACTTCCCTCTTATTATCGCATTAACCCCTCGTTTCATGTGTCTCTCCTCAGGCCGGTGGTAGCTGGTCCCCTACAAGACAGTGAGGTACCGGAGGTCCCTCCACCCCCTCTGGACATCGAGGGGTCCCCGGCGTACACAGTACGAGCTATTCTGGACTCGAGACGCCGGGTGAGGGGCCTGCAGTACCTCGTGGACTGGGAGGGGTACGGTCCGGAGGAGAGGTGCTGGGTACCGGGGAGGGACATTTTAGATCCTTCCCTCTTGGGAAGAGGATGGATGCCACCCGTTAGATCAACAACAGAACGGTTCCGTATTTCACTGAAAGAATAAACGTCTTGTTTTTGAGATGATAGTTTCCGGATTTGACCATATTAATGACCTAAGGCTAGCATTTCTGTGTGTTTCTATGTTATAACTAAGTCTATGATTTGATAGAGCAGTCTGACTGAGCGATGGTAGGCAGCAGCAGGCTCATAAGCATTCATTCAAACAGCACTTTTGTGTGTTTTGCCAGCTCTGTTGTTTATGACTTCAAGCCTATCAACTCCCAAGATTAGGCTGGTGTAATGATGTGAAATGGCTAGCAAGTTAGGTGCGCGGTAATAGCGTTTCAAACATCACTCGCTCTGAGACTTGGAGTAGTTGTTCCCCTTGCTGCTCTGCATGGGTAACGCTGCTTCGAGGGTGGCTGTTGTCATTGTGTTCCTGGTTCGAGCCCAGGTAGGAGCGAGGAGAGGTACGGAAGCTATATTGTTACACTGGCAATACTAAAGTGCCTATAAGAACATCCAATAGTCAAAGGTATATGAAACACAAATGGTATAGAGATAAATAGTCCTATAATTCCTATAATAACTATAACCTAAAACTTCTTACCTGGGAATATTGAAGACTCATTTTAAAAGGAACCACCAGCTTTCATATGTTCTCATGTTCTGAGCAAGGAACTGAAACGTTAGCTTTCTTACATGGCACATATTGCACTTTTACTTTCTTCTCCAACACTTTGTTTTTGCATTATTTAAACCAAATTGAACATGTTTCATTATTTACTTGAGGCTAAATTTATTTTATTGATGTATTATATTAAGTCAAAATAACTGTTCATTCAGTATTGTTGTAATTGTCATTATTACAAATGCATTTAAAAAATAATAATAGGCCGATTAATCGGTATCGGCTTTTTTTGCCCTCCAATAATCGGTACCAGCGTTGAATAATCATAAATCGGTCGACCTCTAGTTGTAAGGCAGGTCTTCACAAGACATCACCGGCGCCTAAGGGCACAAACCCACCGTCGCTGGACCAGACAGGACTGGCAAAAAGTGCTCTTCACTGACGAGTCACGGTTTTGTCTCACCAGGGGTGATGGTCGGATTTGCGTTTATCATCGAAGGAAGGAGCGTTACACTGAGGCCTGTACTCTGGAGCGGGATCGATTTGGAGGTGGAGGGTCCGTCATGGTCTGGGGCACTGTGTCACAGCATCATCGGACTGAGCTTGTCGTCATCGATGACAATCTCAACGCTGTGCGTTACAGGGAAGACATCCTCCTCCTCCCTCATGTGGTACCTTTCCTGCAGGCTCATCCTGACATGACCCTCCAGCATGACAATGCCACCAGCCATACTGCTCGTTCTGTGCGTGATTTCATGCAAGACAGGACTGTCAGTGTTCTGCCTTGGCCAGCGAAGAGCCCGGATCTCAATTCCATTGAGCAAATCTGGGACCTGTTGGATCGGAGGGTGGGGGCTAGGGCAATCCCCCCAAAAAAATGTCCGGGAACTTGAAGCTGCCTTGGTGCAAGAACTGGCAAATCTGGTGCAGTCCATAAGGAGGAGATGCACTGCAATACTTAATGCAGCTGGTGGCCACACCAGATACTGACTGTTACTTTTGTGTTATTTAAGTGTGCTGAAATAAACGCAGTTAACAGTGAGAGGAAGTTTCTTCTTTTGCTGAGTTTATAACACAAACACTTAAATACATAATAAGGCTACAGAACATTTCTCTTGATGGGAAAATTGTATTGTGTAAAAAATTGAAATAAAAGATAACTTGAACCTTTTACATTCGTGTGAATTGGCCTGTAGATATAAGGCTATATTGAAACGTTTCTTACAGAAGAAATATGGAGGGCATATGTATAACCATGGTAGAAATGAAAAGGGAATAGTTTGGAGATTATGGGACATTTTCTAGACTAAAAGGTGAGGACACAACAGTTCACCTGACAAGACTGAATCCAAACATTACATTTCTGTGCATTTTACATTTACTGTACTTTTCACTACACTTAAGATAAGAACATGATAAGAAAATCATTGGAAAATATTTTGTGTCTTTTGTTGCACCTAACCCACATTTTCCAAGAATTTTCTTATCATGTTCGGAGTATTTTCAGATTTAGTCATCATCAAGTGTAGTGAAAAGTACAGTAAATGATTCAGTCAAACTGGTTTCTCCAAGTGGCCACACCCATCTCCAAAGTGCACAGTTCCTAAGTAATCTGAATGCACTTTTATGATTCAAAGAGTCTTCAACTATAAGGTACTTTTTTTTGTTGTTGTTGAGGAACTAGAACAAGCACACCTGTTGTTGTTTTGTTTGGAACACAGCCCTGCATTACCGTCATCACACAATTACTGATATTGTTTGCGCAAGCCACAAACGATGCATTATAAATCGCAATCTGGGTCATAATTCGAAAGTTTGTTTTATTGCCAACATGACTAGTTAAATAATAAAATGAGGCCTCCCGAGTGGCACAGTGGTCTAAGGCACTGCATCGCAGTGTTGCGGCGTCACTACAGCACGGGGGTTCGATCCCAGGCGGTGTCACAACCGTCTGTGACCAGGAGTCACAGACGGGCGGTGCACAATTGGCCCATACATCAAGTCCTCTTAATTTACAAAAATTCCCCTCACTCGGGCAACAAAAAATGTGTAAAAGTTCAGAACAGCTGTCAGTCAAAACCAGGCTGTATCACATCCGGCCGTGATTAGGAGTCCCATAGGGCGGTACACAATCGGCCCAGTGTCGTTCGGGTTTGGCTGTCATTGTAAATAATAATTTGTTCTTAACCGACTTGCCTAGTTATATAAAAAGGTGAAATAAAAAATACAAAAGGAAAACATACAGTACAGAGCTGTGAAGTGCAGAGCTTGATCTCTGACATCATGTACTGTACAGCATGTTACTGCACAGCCACTGTAATTAAGGCACTTATCAAAGACAAAATCTGCCATTTTCAACCCATATACGGGAAGACAGGGGCTGTGAGTGGAAAGGGCTACCCAGGTGTTTGGCCTCCAGCGAAACGATGACCGTAACCAGGTGTTTGGCCTCAAAAGCTTGTATGGAAATATCTTCTGGATAGTACAGACTAGATGGGAAGAATAGAAGGAAGGAACTAAAGCTGTGCACTTAACGTATTCTATATGGAAAACAGATAACTCCTCATCCAAGAGGGGGATCTAGCTGTCCTATAGAGAAAACAAACCAGAGATCCACACACACTCATCACACACACACACACACACACACACACACACTTTATATAAACCATTCAAATAAAAGCAGACAACACACACACAACCAAAAATGCACATATAATTGATTATCTGTAGCCTAGCTGGTTACATCACCATCACAACAAGGATAGTCACCCCTCTTCATCTCCAAAGTTACGACACCTACGAGTTCTATTTTTAGTGTCAAAACATGAATAAAAACATGAAGACCTTATATAACAGGCTACCATGAAAATGTAGGGCATGCTAAAAGGCTGGTAATATACAGTGGGGCAAAAAAGTATTTAGTCAGCCACCAATTGTGCAAGTTCTCCCACTTAAAAAGATGAGGCCTGTAATTTTCATCTTAGGTACACTTCAACTATGACAGACAAAATGAAAAAAAAATCCTGAAAATCACATTGTAGGATTTTTAATTAATTTATTTGCAAATTATGGTGGAAAATAAGTATTTGGTCACCTACAAACAAGCAAGATTTCTGCCTCTCACAGACCTGTAACTTCTTCTTTAAGAGGCTCCTCTGTCCTCCACTCGTTACCTGTATTAATGCACCTGTTTTAACTTGTTATCAGTATAAAATACACCTGTCCACAACATGATTGAGTAGACTTCCTGGAGAGGAAAACAATACAATAAGTTGGGTAAAAAAAATGAGGCCTTGAAATACGAGCTACCGTTTAACATTATACATCAGTTACAAACTACACCTGTTGTAGGAAGTAATTTTGACCCCGCCTGTTCAGGGGAATGTCCAAAATGGAAGCAGCAAAAGGTACTTCTGCACATCTTATCTGGTACTGTCCAATTGATAAAGATTTCTGGAAAGAGATGGAAACTGACCTTTCAAATATTTTGGGCTCTACAGTTGGTTTACCGCCTCTCCATTGTGTTCTAGGTCTACTCTCAGCTAGTTCTGCACTGAAATGGCATTTAAAAAAATGGTAGCTCTAATGTGATATGCTGGTAGATAAATTATTCAAATCATGAATAGATGACACAAAACCAAAACATTCCTAGTGGCTCAGAAACCTGTTGTGGTTCTTTCCTCTGGAAACACTGACTTATGTCCTTCAGGGGAAACTTGTCAAGCTTTTGTATATCTGGAGCCCTGTAGTGAGCTTCATAGGAGAACAGTGTGTGAATATACTGCTGAAGGGGATTGCCAACCCATAACCCACCAAGAAGCTGGGTGTTGCGGTTTGTACCATTGGAATTCAATACTTGCAAACATTTGTTTGGGAGGGAATGGGAATAGGGAGAGGGGTGGGAATAGGGAGAGGGGTGGGAATAAGGAAAGAGTTGGGAATAGGGAGAGGGTTGGGAATAGGGAGAGGGGGGGTAGGGAGAGGGGGAATAGGGAGAGGGTTGGGAATAGGGAGAGGGTTGGGAATAGGGAGAGGGTTGGGAATAAGGAAAGAGTTGGGAGAGAGGGTTGGGAATAGGGAGAGGGGTTGGGAGAGGGTTGGGAATAGGGAGAGGGTTGGGAATAGGGAGAGGGGTGGGAATAGGGAGAGGGGTGGGAATAGGGAGAGGGGTGGGAATAGGGAGAGGGGTGGGAATAGGGAGAGGGTTGGGAATAGGGAGAGGGGTGGGAATAGGGATAGGAATAGGGAGAGGGGTGGGAATAGGGAGAGGGTTGGGAATAGGGAGAGGGAGAGAGGGTTGGGAATAGGGAGAGGGGTGGGAATAGGGAGAGGGTTGGGAATAGGGAGAGGGGTGGGAGAGGGGTAGGAATAGGGAGAGGGGTGGGAATAGGGATAGGGGTGGGAATAGGGATAGGAATAGGGAGAGGGGTGGGAATAGGGAGAGGGGTGGGAATAGGGATATACATCAAGTTATTGCATGACATTGAAGTGCCTTCAGAAAGTAGTCAAAGTATTCATACCGTTGACTTATTCCACATTTTGTTGTGTTACAGCCTGAATTCAAAATGGGTGAAACAATCTTGTATTGAATCCATCTATACACAATGCCCCATAATGACAAAGTGAAAACATGAGTCAATACATGTTAGAATCACCTTTGGCAGCAATTACGGATTTGTGAGTCTTTCTGGGTAAATCTCAAACAGCTTTACACACATTCCTTTTGGGGAGAATTCATCAAGCTCTGTCAAATTGGCAGCTGATCACTGCTACACAGCCATTCTTCAAGCTGGATACAAAGGAAAAGTGCTCAGGCAGTCGGAGATGGTCAAGACACCATGGTGGAAGGAAAAAAAGTATCCCTCTCACATGAGCTAACTGCTGAGAATCTACAAACAGCTGGGCAATTGGCAGTTGCTACAGGAACTTCTGGACTTCTATATTAATGATATGGTACTGTATAAACTGATTCTTGAAGAAAATAACTTAGAAATGCCTCATGAACTTAGTTCAACTGTCACACGCCACCAGAACCCAAAATATAAGCTTGTTTTACTCTAATGTCTATAAACAAAGAACATTTTAATAAAACACTGTATAGCGTCAAAACATGGTTAAAACTATCATTTTGATATCATGGACAGTCGGCGCTGGCATCAATAGCGCGGTCTACTCATTTTTAGAGTGGTTAACAGTGGTGGGGAGAATGCTTTGCTATACATTCCACTTCATGTGGAGTGTTACCCCTCCTGCAGTGGTAAAATGGTTGGGTAGAGTTGGGCTTCATGTGCTAATAAAATCCACACTATTCACTTTCAATTGTAGATGCTCCTGCTGTCTTTTTGTTGTATTGCTCCTGTATTGGATTTTTAGTCACTCTTTCTACTTCCACTCTACCCCTCTGTACCCCTCTCTACCCCTCACTACCCATGTGTACCCCTCTCTACCCCTCTGTACCATTGTGATGTGTGATTGCTAGCTGCTCTCTCTACTCTGGGTAATTATAGTGTACAAAGCCAGCTAAAAGGTGCCGCACAATCCCCTTGGACTCATCTAGAGAGGAAAAAGGCTAGGAACGGATCATTTAGAGGCAAGAAAGAACACAGTACCCAAAGAAATGGAAATATTGTCTTGTAGAACCAAACTGATAATGAGGTGCCTGTCATGCTGTGGCCTAAGAGCTAAAAGCCTGCCTTCCCCAGTATCTCTGAATACCATGTCTGGTACGGCAACTCTGCACTGGGTTTCCTATCACAACGCAGGGAGATATAACCTGTTTCTCTGCGGGGGAGGAGAGAAAATCTCATTCTCTCAGAGAGAATGGATCCAGGACATTGCTAAACATACTTTCTTTTCACTTCTGCTCAAGTTTTGTTCCGCCCAACTTTTAGCACCTGCACTCTGATGTGGTGCCGTGTATACACACACACACACACACACACGCACTGGCAAAACTCTGTCACCGTAATAACAGCAATAAGGTCTGAGGTAACTGCAGTGTTTTAATACCATCCTCCAAAAACACACACCAATCCTAAAGTACCGGCACTTACACCTGAGGAATGGAAATGAAGGGGACGACACTGAGGGAACATTAATAGAACAACAAGAGAACAATAAGAGTACAATCTGTCATTAACCACCACGCAAAAGCTAAGTCGCCCGCTTTGAGGAAAACATTGAGCCGCCGACCAAGGCCCCCTCCGCTCACGAGGATTATGCACTCTCATTCTCCATGGCCGACATGAGTAAGTCATTTAAGCGTGTTAACCCTCACAAGGCTGCCGGCCAGAAGGCATCCCAAGCAACGTCTTCAGAGCATGTGCAAACCAGCTGGACATATTAAATCTCTCCATATCCCAGTCTGTTGTCCCCACTTGCTTCAAGATGTTCACCATTGTTCCTATACGCAAGAAAGTATAACTGTAATAAATGACTATCGCCCCGCAGAACTCACTTCATCATGAAGTGATTTGAGAGGCTAGTTAAGGATCATATCAACTCTACCTTACCTGACAACCTAGATCCAGTGTGCAGTGCAATAGCCATTGAACTGAACACTGCCCTATCCCACCTGGACAAGAGGAATTACTATGTCAGAATGCTGTTCATTGACTTCAGCTCAGCCTTCAACACCATAGTACCCTCCAAGCTCATCATTAAGCTCAGGGCCCTGGGTCTGAACCCCTCACTGTGCAACTAGGTCCTGGACTTCCTGACAAGCAGACCCTAAGTGGTGTGGGTAGGCAACAACATCCCCACCACGCTGATCCTCAACACTGGGGCTCCACGGGAGTGCGTGCCCAGCCAACTCCTATACTCCCTGTTCACCTATGACTGCGTGGCACCGCACATCTCCAAATCAATCACCAAGTTTGCTGACGACACAGCAGTGGTAGACCCGACGAGACAGCCTACAGGGAGGTGCCAGGTAAATAAATAACCTATCTGTCCTCGCATTCCTGTTGAATAGGAGGTGAGGGCCCTGGTGGAGTGATGCCAGGTAAATAAATAACCTATCTATCTGTTCTCACATTCCTGTTGTCCAGGAGGTGAGGGCCCTGGTGGAGTGGTGCCAGGTAAATAAATAACCTATCTGTCCTCACATTCCTGTTGTCCAGGAGGGTGAGGGCCCTGGTGGAGTGATGCCAGGTAAATAAATAACCTATCTGTCCTCACATTCCTGTTGTCCAGGAGGGTGAGGGCCCTGGTGGAGTGATGCCAGGTAAATAAATAACCTATCTGTCCTCACATTCCTGTTGTCCAGGAGGGTGAGGGCAGTGTGCAGCGCAATGGTGATTACGTCATCCATGGATCTGTTGGGGCAGTGGGCAAATTGGAAGGTGGAGTGTGTTGGGGAGGGAGGTGGTGTTGTGGTCTTTGACTAGTCTCTCAAAGCACTTCATGATGACAGAATTGAGTGCTACAGATTGGTAGTCATTCAGTTCAGTTCCTTTCCCTTTCTTGGGTACGGGGATGATAGTGAATATCTTGATAACGGCCTGAGCTAGAGAGAGATGGAAAGTGTCAGAAAACACAACAGCTAGGTGGTCTGCACATGCTCTGAGGGTGCAGCTAAGGATACTGTCTTGGTTGGCAGCATTGCGAGGGTTGGCACGTTTGAATGACTTACATAGGTATCCCCAAGAAAGTGGAGCCGGTAAGCACATAGTTCACGTGGTCCTCAAAGTCTCTCCTCGGCAGCTCAGAGAAAAGGTGTTTAGCTCGTCCGGTAGGTCGGCATTGGTGTCCGCGACGTGACTGGCTTTCTTTTTGTAATCCGTGATAGTTGGAAGTCCCTACCACATACGCCTTGTTTCTGACCTGCTGAATTGAACTGTTCTAGCTATACTTGTGTCTCGCCACCCTTGATCGATATGCGTAGGTCGTATTTGTGCTGTTTAAACATACGGCAAAGTGACCGGTGACACATTGTGTTTATAAGCAGCATCTCTCTCCTTCAGCTTCCCGACAAGGCTGCCATCAATCCATGTTTTTTGATTTGGGTAAGTTTTAAAAGACACCAACATCATAACAAAGCTTTTTTTAATGAATCCGATGACTGGTCGGCGTACCCGATTCCCAGGAGCGACCCGGAACACGGTCCAGTCCACATGATGACAACAGTCTTGGAGCATGGATTCTGATTGGTCAGACCAGCGGTGTACAGACGCCAGAACATCCCTCGAGTATTTGTTTGTAGCCAGGAAGGAGCAAAATGGAGTTGTGGTCCGATTTGCCGAAAGGAGGACGGAAGAGGGCCTTGTACCTGTGTAGAAAAAACGTGTAGCAGTGGTCAAGCGTGGAGTTTCCACAAGTTGGATAGTCAATACATTGATAGTAAATCAGGAGCACAGTCCTCAAATTACTTTTGTTAAGTCCCCAGAGACAATTAACGCTGCCTCCGGGTACGTTGTTTCTAGTTTGTTCAGGGTCCAATGAAGATGTTTGAGAGCATTTTTGGTTTCAGCTTGGGGGATGATGTACACAGCCGTGGCGATAATCCCTGAGAAATCTTGCAAGGTAAACTCTCCGGTAGGACTCCCAAGCATCTCACCGAAGAGGCTAGACCAAGGAATTCTGGAAGGTGTGATGGACAGTGGAGACAGGAGGAGAAGACAAGTTGGAGGTGACGACAGTACAGGTCAAAGCTGGGACCCAGAGACTAATAAACAGCTTCTACCTCCAGGGCATTAGACTGTGAAACAGTCACCGCTAGCCAGCCTCCACACAGTTCCCTGCCCTGAACCTTAATCACTGTTACTAGCCGACTACCACCTGGTACTCTACCATGCACTATAGCGATTGCTTTGCACTATGTACATAGAGTCATTGAACACTGGTCACTTTAATAATGCTTAAATATTGTTTACACATTTTATATGTACAGTCCATTCGGAAAGTATTCAGACACCATTACTTTTTCCAAATTTTGTTACGTTACAGCCTTGTTCTAAAATTGATTAAATTGTTTTTCCCCCCTCACCAATCTACACACAATACCCCATAAGGACAAAACAGCATTTTTTAAATTGTATCAACAACAAAAAATAACGGAAATATCACATTTGCATAAGTATTCAGACCCTTTATTCAGCCCTTTGTTGAAGAATCTGTGACAGCGATTACAGCCTCGAGTCTTCTGTATTTAGTGAGTTTCTCCCACTCTTCTCTGCAGATCCTCTCAAGCTCTGTCAGGTTGGATGGGAAGCGTTGCTGCACAGCTATTTTCAGGTCTCTACAAAGATCTTCGATTGGCTTCAAGTAACGGGATCTGGCCAGGCCACTCAAGAACATTCAGAGAAGTCCCGACGTCATTCCAACGTTGTCTTGGCCGTGCTTAGGGTTGTTGTCCTGTTGTAAGGTGAACTTTTGCCCCAGTCTGAGGTCCTGAGCGCTCTGGAGCAGGTTTTCATCAAGGATCTCTCTGTCCTTGGCTCATCTTTCCCTCGATCCTGACTGACTAGTCAGTCCCTGCCGCTGAAAAACATTCCCACAGCATGATGCTGCCACCACCATGCTTCACCGTAGGGATGATGCCAGGTTTCCTCCAGACATGCCGCTTGGCAGTCAGACCAAATAGTTCAATATTGGTTTCCTCAGATCAGAGAATCTTGTTTCTCATGGTCTGAGAGTCCTTTAGGTGCCTTTTGGCATACTGTAGTGCCTTTTACTGAGGAGGGTCTTCCGTCTGACCAATCTACCATAAAGGCCTGATTGGTGGAGTGCTGCAGAGATGGTTGTCCTTCTGGAAGGTTCTCCCATCTCCACAGAGGAACTCTGAAGCTCTGTCAGAGTCACCATTGAGTTGCTCAGCTTGGCCGGGCGGCCAGATCTAGGAAGAGTCTGGCCGCCCGGCATTAAAGGTCACTGTGTTCTTGGGGACCTTCAATGCTGCAGAAATGTTTTGGTACCCTTCCCCAGATCTATGCCTCGACACAATCCTGTCTCGGAGCGCTACGGACAATTACTTCAAACTCATGGCTTGATTTTTGCTCTGACATACACTTTCAACTGTGGGACCTTATATAGACAGGTGTGTGCCTTTCCAAATCATATCCAATCAATTCAATTTACCACAGGTGGACATCTCAAGGATGATCAATGCAAACAGGATGCACTGAGCTCAATTTTGAGTCTCAAAGCAAAGGGTCTGAATACTTTAGGGGCGGCAGGGTAGCCTAGTGGTTAGAGCGTTGGACTAGTAACCGGAAATATGACAAGGTACAAATCTGTCGTTCTGCCCCTGAACAGGCAGTCAACCCACTGTTCCCAGGCCGTCATTGAAAATAAGAATTTGTTCTTAACTGACTTGCCTGGTTAAATAAAGGTAAAATTAAAAAAATTATATAAATATGGTATTTCAGGTTTTTATTTTTAATACATTTGCAAAAATTATAAAAAGCTGTTTTCACTTTGTGATTATGGTGTTTTGTGTATAGATTCATGACGATTTAAAAACTAAATAATAATCATCCATATATTTGGAATAAGGCTGTTACATTACAAAATGTGGAAAAAGTTAAGGTTCTGAATACTTTCCGAAGGCACTGTATAAGCAGTGGCGTAACACGCACCTACAACATTGTATTTTTTTTTCCCGGTATTGAAAATCATACCGACTATTTCAAAATACATCAGTATACAGTATATCACCAAGCCTAACGCATACTCTCCTGTAATATCACACATTACATAATATTTACATTACACCAACCTGACACTAATGCTTTCATCTCATGCTATCTATTAGTGCCAATTACAGAGGTGACTGAGAAGTGAGGTTTTGAAACCCTGGGGGTCCAACCAATAAAAGTCAACACCCCTGGTGAATGTCTGGTCTGGTCAGAGTCTAACTAACCACCATCTACCATATAACCAAAAAGAGACCACTCGGCGACACGTCTGTCCAATCATCCACTACCACTGGCTCAGTTGGTAGAACATGGCGCTTGCAACGCCAAGGATCCTGGGTAAGCACGCGGTAAGTCGCTTTGGATAAAACCATCTGCTAAACGGCATATATTATCACTGATAACCTTCTGTCCACGGAGGTAGAGAAACATGCCCCCCCCCCTCTTTCCAACCTATACTCATCTCGTCTAAAATGTCAACGCATTTAAATTAAAAGGGGGCCGGCTGACAGACGTAATTTGCCATATTCAAATTCCACCTGCCTCCGAGAAGGAAGACAACATAATGGGAGGCAGGCTTTTTCTTGGAATCCTCCCATGCCAGGGATGAGGAGAGGGATGGAAGGAAGAGATAAATAAATATCACCTGGCCCACATGAAAGGCCAGCAGCATCAATGGAATAAGATAGTCAAAGGCTGGTGTCAATCAGGAGGCAGAGAGAAAGGGGAATATTCATAAATCTGTCCAAAAGATGGTGTGCTAATAGCAGAGGAAAAGTGAGGGTCTAATTATCCATCTATCAATACATCTGTCCATCTATCAATACATCCATCCATCTATCAAAAACAAAAAACTTTAAGTGAGAAGTAGGCATTGGTCTGAAGCCAAAAAAGAAAGGAAATCCACGAGCCCCACAATGACTACTCCATCCATGCTCTTTCAAGGTTTGTTTTTAGCACACTGCTTTGACTTACTACAGTAGCTATGTTGGTCTATGTCAGGCTTTTCCAAACTCGGTCGTCGGGTCCCACAGGGGTGAACGTTTTTTTTTGCCCTTTGCACTGCAAAAATGATTCAGATAATCAACTAATCATCAAGCTTTGGTCATTTGAATCAGCTGGGTAGTGCTAGGGCAAACAATAATAATAGGTGCACCCCTTGGTGTCCAGAGGACTGAGTTTGGGAAACGCTGGTCTATACCATGGTTAAGAAAGTTTGAGTCCTAAGCAACCTGCATACACATTGTTTTTTTGGCTTCAGACCAATGCCTTCTTTGCACTTAAAACTTTGTTTTTATTTTTATTTTAAAATGTCCACGGTTTTTACCCCGGACTGTAATTTTATGTTGAAAGGTGTATTATACAACATTTCCACATACGTAGGCTGACTTTGTTTTAGCAACAAAAGTCTGTCCTTGGCAGTGCTGTTGTAACTTTTACTTCAGCCTCTGTCAAAAGGTCTGTGTTGTAACCTTTACATCAGCCTCTGTCAAAAGGTCTGTGTTGTAACCTCTACTTCAGCCTCTGTCAAAAGGTCTGTGTTGTAACCTTTACATCAGCCTCTGTCAAAAGGTCTGTGTTGTAACCTATACTTCAGCCTCTGTCAAAAGGTCTGTGTTGTAACCTTTACATCAGCCTCTGTCAAAAGGTCTGTGTTGTAACCTCTACTTCAGCCTCTGTCAAAAGGTCTGGGGCCCCATTTATAACTGTTGTGTAAATTTTCCACTAAATATCTGCGTGTGCATTTCTGAAAAACACTACGCACTTGCAAAAATATTGAGATTCATAAAAACTTGGCGCATGCCATACATACGCATGTTTCCCATTATAAAATCAGATCCGCCCTGAAACGGTGCGTGTGTGAACAATCATTATTACTCCACATCATTCCCCATTTATGATGACAATCACACCCTTATTTGCTATATACTTTGAAAGCATTGGAAATAGGCCGAGGCAGTTTCTAAAAGAAATCGCAACGGCGAACTTGATCGAATGTCTTTGGAGGTTTGATGGCAGAATGTTAAACTTTTGCCGGGACATTTGCAGTTGGCCTAGGTTATCTGACAGATTAAAAAAACATCTGAAAAACAATTTGCAAATTGCTGTGGACCTGTGAACAGACGGTTTGATCGTTTGTACGGGCCTAATGTTTCGCATTTACTCTTTCGCACACTTTTTCGCACACTGCCCAGGAATTCTGAAACATTGTTCATTTACAGTGGTAACCTACACACTTCAATGCAAAATATCAACTGTCTGTTCACCTGTAAAATTCTACTCCGTTATAAACCACGCTACCCATCTTATTTATAGAGAAAAATACTTGGAGTAAATACTTTAATCTAATAGGCCTAATTAAATGGTAGATGTGTCTGGTAATTTGTTGTAGTATATATTGGGAATATGCCAGAACATATTAGGAATTTATTCTGCAAAGGTTATGAAAATATGTATTATGTTTACAAATGAAATATTTTCTACTCAGGAAATGAGAAATGACAGTATTCTGACATACAGAAAGAAACAGTCTACAATCATCCGTTCTATCGTTAATAAACTGCGGTCCAGATCGGACGGCCTAGAGCAAAACGCTTGAAAAACTTTACTATTTACTACTGTGAAGTGGGTACAATGAAATGAGAGACGGGAAGAATGGTATCTGAACTTGTTGAAGGCCTATAGGCTACCTCGTGTGAAAGATTATTCTGCAATGATGGAACTTAAATAACATAGCCTAGGAAATAGATGCCTATTTCTAATTATTTTAGAATACAAAGAAAATAAAGTGATGTTCTCTCTTCTCACTGAGAAGTGTGTGTGCGCATAGAGTTTGAAATTCCCATTGAAATTCCCAAAGAAAATTGTTTTAAGTCATTTACTTTTGAAGGCCGTTTAACTCAGCCATCAAACACAATTGTATTTGTCACATGATTCGTAAACAGGCCTAGAAAACACTTGCCAGCTGGTTAGAGCATGCTCTGAGTACACGTCCTGGTAATCTGTCTGGCCCTGTGGCCTTGTGAATGTTCAACTATTTAGCGGTCTTACTCACGTGAGCTACAGAGTGCATGCATAGTGCATGCATAGTGCATGCATAGTGCATGCATAGTGCATGGTCACACAGTCATCCTGAAACAGACATCTACATACGGCTAACAGTGGGGAAGACGACATTGATGCACTTACAGTGCCACATTTTGTTGTGTTACAGCCCAAGATTTTTGGGTCAATGGACTCCACACAATATCCCATAATGTCAAAGTGGAATTATATGTTTTAGAAATGTTTTTAAAACATTTATGAAAAATGAATGTTTTGGGATTATCTTAACAAGTCACATAATAAGTTGTGTTGAACATGATTTTTGAATGACTACCTCATCTCTGTACCCCACACATACAGATAATTGTAAGGTACCTTCGTCGAGCAGAGAATTTCAAACAAAGATTAAACCACAAAGACCAGGGTGCCCAAAGAAAGCCACCTATTGGTAGATGGGTACATTTTTTAATAAAAGCAGGCATTGAAAATCTCTTTGAACATAAAGTTATTAATTCCACTTTGGATGGTGTATCAATACACCCAGTCACTCCAACAATACAGGCGTCCTTCCTAACTCAGTTGCCAGAGGAAGGAAACAATGAGGACAATAGTGACTTTAAAATAGTTACATAGTTTAATTAATTGCTGGGATAGGAAAAACTGAGGTGCAGATTCCCTGCATTCAAATCACCTGCCACTAGGATTACAGCCTCTGGATGAACATTTTCTTGTTTGCTTATGGCCTTATACAGCTCGTTGAGTGTGGTCTTAGTGCCAGCATCAGTTTGTGGTGGTAAATAGACAGCTACGAAAAATATAGATGAAAGCTCTTTGTAAATAGTATGAACTACAGCGTATGATGAGGTATTCTAACTCAGGCGAGCAGAACCTCATTACTCCTTTAATATTAGAGATCGAGCACCAGCTGTTAACAAAGAGACACACACCTCCCCCCTTGAGCTTTACCCGATGCTGGTGCTCTTTTCTGACGATCCATAGAAAAAACAGCTACACTACATGACCAAAAGTATAAGGACAACTGCTCGTCGAAGATCTCATTCCAAAATCACGGGCATTAATATGGAGTTGGTTCCCCCTTTGCTGCTATAATATCCTCCACTCTTCTGGGAAGGCTTTTCACTTGATGTTGAAATATTGCTGCCGATCCCGACAAACCATTTCTGTATGGATCTTGCTTTGTGCATGAGGGAATTGTCATGCTGAAACACATACATTTGTATATATAGTGTACATGAATACTATCTAGAGGTCGACCGATTAATCAGAATGGCCGATTAATTAGGGCCGATTTCAAGTTTTCATAACAATCGGTAATTGGCATTGTTGGACACCGATCATGGCCGATTAAATTGCACTCCACGAGGAGAATGCGTGGCAGACTGACTAACTGTTATGTGAGTGCAGCAAGGACCCAAGGTAAGGTGCTAGCTAGTATTTAACGTATCTTATAAAAAACAATCAATCTTAACATAACCAGTTAACTACACATGGTTGATGATATTACTAGTTTATCTAGCTTGTCCTGCGTTGCATATACACTGCTAAAAATAAATAAAGGGAACACTTAAACAACACAATGTAACTCCAAGTCAATCATACTTCTGTGAAATCAAACTGTCCACTTAGGAAGCAACACTAATTGACAATACATTTCACATGCTGTTGTGCAAATGGAATAGACAACAGGTGGAAATTATAGGCAATTAGCAAGACACCCCCAATAAAGGAGTGGTTCTGCAGTTGGTGACCACAGACCACTTCTCAGTTCCTATGCTTCCTGGCTGATGTTTTGTTCACTTTGAATGTGCTTTCACTCTAGTGGTAGCATGAGACGGAGTCTACAACCCACACAAGTGGCTCAGGTACCACAGCTCATCCAGGATGGCACATCAATGCGAGCTGTGGCAAGAAGGTTTGCTGTGTCTGTCAGCGTAGTGTCCAGAGCACGGAGGTGCTACCAGGAGACAGGCCAGTATATCAGGAGACGTGGAGGAGGCCGTAGGAGGGCAACAACCCAGCAGCAGGACCGCTACCTCCGCCTTTGTGCAAGGAGGAGCAGGAGGAGCACTGCCAGAGCCCTGCAAAATGACCTCCAGCAGGCCACAAATGTGCATGTGTCTGCTCAAACAGTCAGAAACAGACTCCATGAGGGCCCGACGTCCACAGTTGGGGGTTGTGCTTACAGCCCAACACCGTGCAGGATGTTTGGCATTTGCCAGAGAACACCAAGATTGGCAAATTCGCCACTGGCGCCCTGTGCTCTTCACAGATGAAAGCAGATTCACACTGAGCACATGTGACAGACGTGACAGAGTCTGGAGACGGCCCGTGGAGAACGTTCTGCTGCCTGCAACATCCTCCAGCATCGGTTTGGCGGTGGGTCAGTCATGGTGTGGGGTGGCATTTCTTTCTTCACAGCCCTCCATGTGCTCGCCAGATGTAGCCTGACTGCCATTAGGTACCGAGATGAGATCCTCAGACCCCTTGTGAGACCATATGCTGGTGCGGTTGGCCCTGGGTTCCTCCTAATGCAAGACAATGCTAGACCTCATGTGGCTGGAGTGTGTCAGCAGTTCCTGCAAGAGGAAGGCATTGATGCTATGGACTGGCCCGTCCGTTCCCCAGACCTGAATCCAATTGAGCACATCTGGGACATCATGTCTCGCTCCATCCACCAACGCCACGTTGCACCACAGACTGTCCAGGAGTTGGCGGATGCTTTAGTCCAGGTCTGGGAAGAGATCCCTCAGGAGACCATCCGCCACCTCATCAGGAGCATGCGCAGGCGTTGTAGGGAGGTCATACAGGCATGTGGAGGCCACACACACACTACTGAGCCTCATTTTGACTTGTTTTAAGGACATTACATCAAAGTCGGATCAGCCTGTAGTGTGGTTTTCCACTTTAATTTTGAGTGTGACTCCAAATCCAGAATTCCGTGGGTTGATAAATTTGATTTCCATTGATAATTTTTGTGTGATTTTGTTGTCAGCACATTCAACTATGTAAAGAAAAAAGTATTTAATAAGAATATTTCATTCATTCAGATCTAGAATGTGTTATTTTAGTGTTCCCTTTATTTTTTTGAGCAGTGTATTTGATACGGTGCCTTTTTATCATTGAATCACAGCCGTCGTTGCACCAATGTGTACCTAACCATAAACATCAACACATTGCTTAAAATCAATACACAAGTATATATTTTTAAACCTGCAGATTTAGTTAATATTGCCTGCTAACATTAATTTATTTTAACTAGGGAAATTGTGTCACTTGTTCTGTGCAACAGAGTCAGGGTATATGCAGCAGTTTGGGCAGCCTGGCTCTTTGCGAACTGTGTGAAAACCATTTCTTCCTAACAAAGACAGCCAACTTCGCCAAACGGGGGATGATTTAACAAAAGCGCATTTGCGAAAATATCACAATCGTTGCATGAATGTACCTAACCATAAACATCAATGCCTTTCTTAAAATCAATACACAGAAGTATATTTTTTTAAACCTGCCTATTTAGTTAAAAGAAATTCATGTTACCAGGCAATATTAAACTAGTGAAATTGTGTCACTTCTCTTGCGTTCATTGCACGCAGAGTCAGGGTATATGCAACAGTTTGGCCCGCCTGGCTCGTTACAAACTAATTTGCCAGAATTGTATGTAATAGTGACATAACATTGAAGGTTGCGCAATGTAACAGCAATAGTTAGACTTATGGATGCCACCCGTTAGATAAAATATGAAACGGTTCTGTATTTCACTGAAAGAATAAACGTTTTGTTTTCGAGATGATAGGTCAATAATATGGTCAAATCCGGAAACTAAGGCTCGTATTTCTGTGTGTTATTATATTATATTATAATTAAGTCTATGATTTGATAGAGCAGTCTGACTGAGCGGTGGTAGGCAGCAGTAGGCTCATAAGCATTCATTCAAACAGCACGTTACTGCATTTGCCAACAGCTCTTCGCAATGCTTCTGGGAATATTGACGACTCATGTTAAAAGGAACCACCAGCTTTCATATGTTCTCATGTTCTGAGCAAGGAACTTAAACGTAATCTTTTTTACATGGCACATATTGCACTTTTACTTTCTTCTCCAACACTTTGTTTTTGCATTATTTAAACCAAATTGAACATGTTTCATTATTTATGTATTATATAAGTTAAAATAAAAGTGTTCATTGTTCATTCAGTATTGTTGTAATTGTCATTATTACAAATACATATTTAAAAAAATAAGTAAATAAAAATCGGCCAATTAATCGGTATCAGCTTTTTTTGGTACTCCAATAATCAGTATCGGCGTTGAAAAATCATAGTCGGTCGACCTCTACTACTATCCATGTCCTTTTTCAGCAACGACTCTGAGAAACATAGAATATTACCGTTTTTTCAGGTCCTGTTGATAGGATAGTCTTGAACAGAGCGCGTCCAGTTTGTTCTCCAGTGATTGTACGTTCCCCAACGGAACGGAGGGAAGGGGCAGTTTATGTACTCGTCGACATAGTTTTGTCAGGGTGCCTGCATGTCGGCCTCTTTTAGGACAACTTTTTATATTCTGAGTCTAGGGGATTAGGTCCTGGTCGAGCAGTATGTCGTCGTCGTCCCCAGCCGCGATATTGACAAATATCCAACACATGGGCTAGTTCGGCATCAAGATCGGAGCTGTAAATACTATCAAGATGGTCAAATGGCTGTTAGTTTGGAACTGTTGGTCAGCACACATTTGGATTAAAATGTCTTGAAGACAGGAGAGTGTACTGGAATTTATTATGTATGTTAGAAACGATTGAGGGAAATTACTGTAGCTTGGACTATTTAGTAACTAGCTAGCTAGTGTTGCAAAAGCCCATTGCATACATTGAAAAGGTAGCAGAGTGACAATTTTCACATAGTTTGGGGTTGGTTTTGAACCGACGTTGCTAGCTACGTTTTGTGGAGAAAAAAAAACAAATTAGGACTGGCATTTGGATGTGAGCTAGCTAACGTTAGCTAGCTTCTCTGTCAAAGGTCAGCTGTTGTTGTCTGGTTCTAGCTAGCTAGCCTGCTAATGGCTGAAGTAATTTGTATAAAAACCTTCCATAACCAAATATAGGTAGTTACTTTCTTTCCCTGTTTGTTTTTCAGTTGACTGGTGTTAGCTAACCACAGAGGCTAGTTGCTGGACTTTGGATAAGCAAGCTAATGTTAGCTATCCAACGTAAGACTGTAAAGTCAGCTAATGTTACCTAGCCATCTAGCAAACTGGCTATCATAGCAGCCAAGGACATTCGCTAGCTTATTTGAGCATATTTGTTTGTGCTGTGATTACACACACACACACACGTCTAGGTCAGCAGTTTACATAGATGACTTCAGACATATATGAAAAGCCTTCCTTGGCAAAATATAGCTTGCTTTCCTTGCGTGTTGGTTAGCTACTTGGCCAACTTTAGCTTTCTGACTAATATATCAATAGGTTAGTTAATCATAACATAACCATCACGTGGACTGGGAGATGTTTCGTATTGCGTCAGATAACAACATTGACGAATACGCTGATTCGGTGTGCGAGTTCATTAGAACGTGCGTTGAAGATGTCGTTCCCATAGCAACGATTAAAACATTCCCTAACCAGAAACCGTGGATTGATGGCAGCATTCGTGTGAAACTGAAAGCGTGGATTGATGGCAGCATTCGTGTGAAACTGAAAGTGCGAACCACTGCTTTTAATCAGGGCAAGGTGTCTGGTAACATGACCGAATACAAACAGTGCAGCTATTCCCTCCGCAAGGCTATCAAACAAGCTAAGCGCCAGTACAGAGACAAAGTAGAATCTCAATTCAACGGCTCAGACACAAGAGGCATGTGGCAGGGTCTACAGTCAATCACGGACTACAGGAAGAAATCCAGCCCAGTCACGGACCAGGATGTCTTGCTCCCAGGCAGACTAAATAACTTTTTTGCCCGCTTTGAGGACAATACAGTGCCACTGACACGGCCTGCAACGAAAACATGCGGTCTCTCCTTCACTGCAGCCGAGGTGAGTAAGACATGTAAACGTGTTAACCCTCGCAAGGCTGCAGGCCCAGACGGGTATCCCCAGCCGCGCCCTCAGAGCATGCGCAGACCAGCTGGCCGGTGTGTTTACGGACATATTCAATCAATCCCTATACCAGTCTGCTGTTCCCACATGCTTCAAGAGGGCCACCATTGTTCCTGTTCCCAAGAAAGCTAAGGTAACTGAGCTAAACGACTACCGCCCCGTAGCACTCACATCCGTCATCATGAAGTGCTTTGAGAGACTAGTCAAGGACCATATCACCTCCACCCTACCTGACACCCTAGACCCACTCCAATTTGCTTACCGCCCAAATAGGTCCACAGACGATGCAATCTCAACCACACTGCACACTGCCCTAACCCATCTGGACAAGAGGAATACCTATGTGAGAATGCTGTTCATCGACTACAGCTCGGCATTCAACACCATAGTACCCTCCAAGCTCGTCATCAAGCTCGAGACCCTGGGTCTCGACCCCGCCCTGTGCAACTGGGTACTGGACTTCCTGACGGGCCGCCCCCAGGTGGTGAAGGGTAGGCAACAACATCTCCTCCCCGCTGATCCTCAAAACTGGGGCCCCACAAGGGTGCGTTCTGAGCCCTCTCCTGTACTCCCTGTTCACCCACGACTGCGTGGCCACGCACGCCTCCAACTCAATCATCAAGTTTGCGGACGACACAACAGTGGTAGGCTTGATTACCAACAACGACGAGACGGCCTACAGGGAGGAGGTGAGGGCCCTCGGAGTGTGGTGTCAGGAAAATAACCTCACACTCAACGTCAACAAAACTAAGGAGATGATTGTGGACTTCAGGAAACAGCAGAGGGAACACCCCCCTATCCACATCGATGGAACAGTAGTGGAGAGGGTAGTAAGTTTTAAGTTCCTCGGCATACACATCACAGACAAACTGAATTGGTCCACTCACACAGACAGCATCGTGAAGAAGGCGCAGCAGCGCCTCTTCAACCTCAGGAGGCTGAAGAAATTCGGCTTGTCACCAAAAGCACTCACAAACTTCTACAGATGCACAATCGAGAGCATCCTGGCGGGCTGTATCACCGCCTGGTATGGCAACTGCACCGCCCTCAACCGTAAGGCTCTCCAGAGGGTAGTGAGGTCTGCACAACGCATCACCGGGGGCAAACTACCTGCCCTCCAGGACACCTACACCACCCGATGTCACAGGAAGGCCATAAAGATCATCAAGGACATCAACCACCCGAGCCACTGCCTGTTCACCCCGCTATCATCCAGAAGGCGAGGTCAGTACAGGTGCATCAAAGCTGGAACCGAGAGACTGAAAAACAGCTTCTATCTCAAGGCCATCAGACTGTTAAACAGCCACCACTAACACTGAGTGGCTGCTGCCAACACACAGACTCAACTCCAGCCACTTTAATAATGGGAATTGATGGGAAATGATGTAAATATATTACTAGCCACTTTAAACAATGCTACCTTATATAATGTTACTTACCCTACATTATTCATCTCATATGCATACGTATATACTGTACTCTATATCATCGACTGTATCCTTATGTAATACATGTATCACTAGCCACTTTAAACTATGCCACTTTGTTTACATACTCATCTCATTTGTACATACTGTACTCGATACCATCTACTGTATCTTGCCTATGCTGCTCTGTACCATCACTCATTCATATATACTTATGTACATATTCTTTATCCCCTTACACTGTGTACAAGACAGTAGTTTTGGAATTGTTAGTTAGATTACTTGTTATTACTGCATTGTCGGAACTAGAAGCACAAGCATTTCGCTACACTCGCATTAACATCTGCTAACCATGTGTATGTGACAAATAAAATTTGATTTGATTTGATTTAACCACATTCACTGGATTATCAGACCAGAAACAGCTCACAAATAACAACCAACTCATTTTTTAATGTCGGACAATTATCTGTATGCATTTACTGATTAACCTCAGCTTGAATACCAAAATATAGCTACAGTAGCCTAGCTGAGTTCTAAAAACACTTCTTATGGTTTGTGCAGGCAGCCAGATGTGTTATTGAGTTGCTGAGCAACTGTGTTGCCGAGCCTGGTTTTACATATCACTCTGATATTCAGCTGAAAAATATGTTAGCACCTCGTTGGCTCTCTATTGGCAGGTGAGAGCAAAACATTACACAATTTATAAAAACTGTTATAAAACCTGTCCCTACAAATGTATTCGGTTATAAAGTCTAATGGTCACGTTATGGACGCTGTAGTCTCGTTCACATCCAAAGCCTAAATATTAGAGCTAGGTCGGGGCAAGAAACAGTATTTTTTCCTAATGCTAACGACCCTGTTCAAAATCTGGTGTGGTTCTCCGTAATAGCCGGATGGCTCAGGATGAGAAGCAGAGTGTGACGTGTATCTCCAATCAAGGTGATTTGTGAATTTTCATCGACAGAATCTTGTTTCTCATGGTCTGAGAGTCTTTAGGTGGCAAACTCCAAGCGGGCTGTCATGTGCCTTTTACTGAGGAGGGGCTTCCATCTTGCCACTCTACCATAAAAGCCTAATTGTTGGAGTGATGCAGAGATGGGAGAACCTTCCAGAAGTATAACCATCTCCACAGAGGAACTCTAGAGCTCTGTCAGAGTGACCATCGGGTTCTTGGTCACCTCCCTGACCAAGGCCCTTGGTGGTTCCAAACTTCTTCCATTTAAGGTTTTGGGGACCTTCAATGCTGCAGACCTTTTTGGTACCCTTCCCCATATATATGTCTCGACACAATCCTGTCTCGGAGCTCTACAGACAATTCCTTCGACAACATTGGCTTGGATTTTGCTCTGACATGCACTGTCAACTGTGGGACCTTATATAGACAGGTGTGTGCCTTTCCAAATCATATCCAATCAAATGAATTTAGCACAAGTGAACTCCAATCAAGTTGTAGAAACATCTCAAGGATGATCAATGGAAACAGAATGCACCTAAGCTCAATTTTGAGTCTCATAGCAAAGGGTCTGAATAGTTATGTAAATAAGGTTTTACATTTTTTTATAAACTTGCAAAAATGTTTTTTATTTTTTTTACGTTCTCTCTGTCATTATGGGGTATTGTGTGTAGGAATATTTTATTTCACCTTTTTCTCCCCAATTTCATGGTTTCCAATTGGTAGTTACAGTCTTGTCTCATCGCTGCAACTCCCGTACGGACTCGGGAGGGGCGAAGGTCGAGAGCCATGCGTCCTCCGAATCACAACCCAACCAAGCTGCACTGCTTCTTGACACAATGCCCGCTTAACCCAGAAGCCAGCCACATCAATGTGTTGGAGGAAACACAGTAGACCTGGTGACTGTGTCAGCATGCACTGCGCCCAGCCCGCCACAGGAGTTGCTAGCGCGCGATGGGACAATGACATCCCTGCCGTACAAACCCTCCCCTAACTCGGACGATGCTGGGCCTATTGTGCACCGCCCCATGGGGTCTCCCGGTCGCGGCTGGCTGGACTCGAACCCAGGACTCGAACCTGGACTCGAACCCAGAATCTGCGATGCAGTGCCTTCGGCCTCCCGAGTGGCGCAGTGGTCTAAAATGTTTTATTTAATCAATTTTAGAATAAGGCTGTAAATGTAACAAAATATGGAAAAAGTAAAGGGGTCTGAATACTTTCCGGATGCACTGTATTGGCTTAGATATGATGGTAGGGAGATTTACATGTAACATTAAGCTCGGCGTGACAATAATCCATCGATCTGTCTATCTAGAATAAAACATGATCTATCTAGAATAAAACATGACATTTTTGGACATTTTTGATTCTCCCCGACTGTTTAGTTTTTATTTGGTGATTGTTAGTTCTTAAAGGTGATCTTATATATATATTTTTTTAAATACTCTATTATCTTTTCTACATACTTTATATCTGGTTTTAGTCATGTAAGTTTACACTGAAAACATTTGAGCCGCTGCTAAATGCATATAGGGGAAACACCGCATTTGTGTCAAGTCACCAAGACAGAACTGAGCAACTGACCACAGTCAGCATACATCTCACACAATTCCACACTGTGGCGAAGACGCACTGGCACGTGTCTCCACGTGCACGCTCTCCCGCCAGTTGAGAGCGCTTTGTTTCCACATTGAACGTTTGTGCAAGTTAAAAAAGATATTTGATAAATCCACATCATACTACAGCAGTTCCATTCCCTGTTTTATTGCAACATTTGAGACATTTCTGATTGATCTTTGATTACAGGCTTGAGATGTTCATGGGTCCAAACAGATGAGACCGAGAGATCTGTCAATCACAGATCTGACAATCACAGAGGGAGGAGGACTAGGAAATGGAAGAGAGCAGTAGCATTCAGAGAGGAGTGTAGAGGAGGACGATGGCATTACAGCCTTCTCATCCTACAGTATAGTTCCTACAGTGTTTCTACAACAATACAGCTTCTACATCTGCATTGCCCTCTGTTTGGGGTTTTAGGCTGGGTTTCTGTATAGCACTTTGTGACATCTGCTGATGTAAAAAGGGCTTTATAAATCAATTTGATTGGCTTCATAAATATTTTTCCCCTTATTTGATTTGTCCAGCTCTTCAGATACAGTGCTCTATGCCACACTTCAGCTCTGCAGGGAACTCCAAATTAAATCCTACACAGTGAAGCAAACCACCCATCTAAATGGCAATCAGAAATGTAATGGTCATGCAAAGACAGAACTTTGTCTGGGGGGAAAAAAGGAAATAACAGAAAATGATTGCCTTCTGCCAGTTTGTCAGCTCAAAGAACAGTACAATCCAGATCCAGATCCAATCACAATTCAATCATAGCCGAGTGTTCTGAAGGGTCATTAAAATGCATATACAAATATCCATACATTTCATAGCCTGGGTAATAAACATAGAAATACCAATTTCATAGCCTGGGTGGATGTTATCTTTCTCTAGACGTACCTGGGTTTACTGCCCACTCTATGTCATGAGAAACCACAGTAGAAGTCTGGACAGCAGTTGTTCAGTGTAAGTTTGTGTGGCCCCACATGTGTGCATGTGAACATGTGTGTGTGGGACTGTGTGTGTGTGTGTGTGTGTGTATGTACGTGTGTGTATGTGCGTGTGAGTGTGTGTGTGTGTGTGTGTGTGTCACATCCAGGCACAATGACAGAGGTGTTACAGGTTTGATATATTCTCCTCTGTGCAGTAATACCAGCCATAGGATAACACATCAATTAGAACACTACAGTCATACCAGCCGTAGGATAACATCAATTAGAACACTACAGTAATACCAGCCGTAGGATAACACATCAATTAGAACACTACAGTCATACCAGCCGTAGGATAACATCAATTAGAACACTACAGTAATACCAGCCGTAGGATAACATCAATTAGAACACTACAGTCCTACCAGCCGTAGGATAACACATCAATTAGAAACACTACAGTCCTACCAGCCGTAGGATAACATCAATTAGAACACTACAGTAATACCAGCCGTATGATAACATCAATTAGAACACTACAGTCCTACCAGCCGTAGGATAACACATCAATTAGAACACTACAGTCATACCAGCCGTAGGATAACACATCAATTAGAACACTACAGTCATACCAGCCGTAGGATAACACATCAATTAAAACACTAGTCATACCAGCCGTAGGATAACATCAATTAGAACACTATAGTCCTACCAGCCGTAGGATAACATCAATTAGAACACTACAGTCCTACCAGCCGTAGGATAACATCAATTAGAACACTACAGTAATACCAGCCGTAGGGTAACATCAATTAGAACACTACAGTCCTACCAGCCGTAGGATAACATCAATTAGAACACTACAGTCATACCAGCCGTAGGAAAACACCAATTAGAACAGGGATACAATTCCAGATAAAAAAAAGAGAGGGAGGAAAAGAGTAAGAAAGCCAGAACTGTTATGAAAAGTATATTAGTTCAATTCATCACAGCAAAGTAATGGAATATTACACAAGGCTATTTCATAGATCTAGTCTTCTATTACACACACACAACCTTAGCTTCCAGTGCCAGTCTACCTTCTCGTAGTTCTGCACTACATATATTTGTTATAGCACACAGATCATACTCAGAAGTGGGAGTGTCTCCCGTACCTGCTTCATGTAGGCGTAGCACATTGTCTCAGCGACGCGTTTGCCCTCGTCGTAGCAGGCCCGGGGGCCGATGGGGTTCACATGACCCCAGTACTCCTCATTCTGGGGGTGCACTTCTGGGTCTGGGGGGGGACAGACATAAATACAGGTGTAAGTCACCAGGAATACAGTCACCTGTTATTTATGATGTCAAATCCACTGAAACACAATCCTCCCATGAGTAGTCGTTGTTCAGGATGAAAAATAAAGAAATAATTCTTGCAACAAGCTCAAATGTATCCGACATAAACAGTAAACAGGATCTATTTGATTGAAGGACAGGCTTAGGGAAAAGTAATCTTGTGAGAAGTCGCACACAGTCACACGTACACAAGCATGTATACAGTTGTAGTCGGACGTTTACATACACCTTAGCCAAATACATTTAAACTCGGTTTTTCACAATTACTGACATTTAACCCTAATAAAATGTCCCTGTCTTAGGTCAGTTAGGATCACCACTTTATTTTAAGAATGTAAAATGTCAGAATAATAGTAGAGAGAAGTATTTCTTTCAGCTTTTATTTCTTTCATCACATTCCCAGTGGGGCAGAAGTTTACATACACTTAATTAGTATTTGGTAGCATTGCATTTAAATTGTTTAACTTCTGTCAAACGTTTCGGGTAGTCTTCCACAAGCTTCCCACAATAAGTTGGGTGAATTTTGGCCCATTCCTCCTGGCAGAGCTAGTGTAACTGAGTCAGGTTTGTAGGCCTCCTTGCTCGCACAGCCTTTTCAGTTCTGCCCACATATTTTCTAAAGAATTGAGGTCAGGGCTTTGTGATGGCCACTCCAATACCTTGACTTTGTCGTCCTTAGGCCATTTTGCCACAACTTTGGAAGTATGCTTGGGGTCATTGTCCATTTGGAAGACCCATCTGCGACCAAGCTTTCACTTCCTGACTGATGTCTTGAGATGTTGCTTCAATATATCCACATAATTTTCTATCTATTTTGTGAAGTGCACCAGTCCGTCCTGCAGCAAAGCACCCCCACAACATGATGCTGCCACCCCTGTGCTTCACAGTTGGGATGGGGTTCTTCGGCATGCAAGCCTCCCCATTTCTCCTCCGAACATAATGGTCATTATGGCCTAACAGTTCTATTTTTGTTTCATCAGACCAGAGGACATTTCTCCAAAAAGTACGATCTTAGTCCCCATGTGCAGTTGCAAACCGTAGTCTGTCTTTTTTATGGAGGATTTCGAGCGGATTTTCAGGTTGTGTCGATATAGAACTCTTTTTACAGTGGATATAGATACTTTTGTACCGGTTTCCTCCAGCATCTTCACAAGGTCCTTTGCTGTTGTTCTGGGATTGATTTGCACTTTTCACACCAAAGTACGTTCATCTCCAGGAGAAAGAATGCTTCTCCTTCCTGAGCGGTATGACGGCTGCGTGGTCCCATGGTGTTTATACTTGCGTACAATTGTTTGTACAGATGAACATGGTACCTTCAGGCATTTGGAAATTGCTCCCAAGGATGAACCAGACTTGTGGAGGTCTCCAATCTGAGGTGTTGGCTGATTTCTTTTGATTTTCCCATGATGTCAAACAAAGACGCACTGAGTTTGAAGGTAGGCCTTGAAATACACCCACAGGTACACCTCTAATTGACTCAAATAATGTCAATTAGCCTATCAGAAGCTTCTAAAGCCATGACATCATTTTTTTTTTAATTTTCCAAGCTGTTTAAAAGGCACAGTCAACTTAGTGTATGTAAACTTCTGATACACTGGAATTGTGATAGTGAATTATAAGTGAAATAATCTGTCTGTTGTTGGAAAAATGACTTGTGTCATGCACAAAGTAGATATCTTAACCGACTTGCCAAAACTGTAGTTTGTTAACAAAAAATTTGTGGAGTGGTTGAAAAATGAGTTTAAATGAGTCCAACCTAAGCGTATGTAAACTTCCGACTTCTACTGTACATACACAAAGTTAAGTGGGCGTGGTCGAGTGTGTTGTGCTCTCTGGCTTTGACAGCAGCCCTACAGCTGGCCTGTTCATTAGTTCAACACTGTGGGGAGCATGTGCTGTACACAGCTGACCTTTCTCATTACAACAAAACCCAACACACCATACTTACCATATACTGGGGTATTTGGAAATAGCCACGCAAAGGTTTTTCAATACCATCAAAACTATTTTATAGATATTAATATTTGTAGCCACCTTTTAAGTAAATACCTGCAGTAAACTGTGAGGAGACAAAGAAGATTACGTTCTTCATTTCACCTGTCACATCATTGTTCATAATGAAGCGTACTGGTAGTCTCCAGTCACATAGTGTTTGTTTACAAGCACACAACAGCGAGAGGCCGGAGCCTTGCTAGTCACTCACTGTTGTGCAACACTCGGCATGTGATCTAGTTACAGTATTGAGTTCACAACTTCATGTTTGCCAGCTAGATATCATAATTCATTATTATAACTCTGGTACCCCAGGGAAGGCTCACACGAACGCATGCATGCGTGCAATGAGGTTATTGGTTCCTCAGAGCACTGTTGTCTTTATCTAGAGACGTGGTGAGCGGAGTTGAGGACAGTTACAAAGGAATACCACGCAAACAAACAATAACAGCTGCAACAGCTTCTTCTTTCCTGTTACTGCTGTGGCTAAAACTACTGAACTGTAGGAAAACAAAACAACGCTCATTTGCATAAGAAAGCGACATGTTGGCAAGCTTTAACTAAGGTTTGAGGGGATTCAGTCATAGCTCCATGAAACACCCATTCTTCCAGGCCTAGCATTGCTGTTAGGGCTTTCTGTCAACAGTTGGCACCAGTAGAGGAGGCTACTGTAGTGGTGGTGCGATAAAGGTCTGTCTCGCTAGGGTAGCCTATCACCTCTAGCTTCACATAAATCATTAATAAAAGGGTCCGGCAGCGTACCTAAGCCTAGAGATCAATAAAGGAGGCAGGCTGAAGGCTCTGGCAATTAGCAGTAAACTATCTAGGCAATGGGCTCATGTCAGCCACTCGCATAGTCGACTTCGGGTGGTAGACAGAGGGAGAAGGAAATAGAGTGAGAAAGAGAGTTCATCGGAAGATTGACTAAAGCGATCATTGTCTTTGTGTGTGCGTGTACTGTATGCTCATTGGTGCGTACATGCGTATGAATTCAGGGTGTTTATGGAGATAGCTGGTAGCTTGGAGACCCTGAGGACCTTGATCCGGCCAGGAGTGGATAGCAGCCCAGCCCAGACGCATTATCCTCCCTCCCCCAGAGACATCCCGCTGACCTGGGGCTGAACCTCAATTAGCCACAACAACAGCAGATACTGTCTCACCAGTTGTCTGTACACAGAATGCCAGTTGTCTGTACACAGAACACCAGTTGTCAGTCAGGGAGAGAAAGATGATGTCGTAATAAAATGTCCACGCTGGTTAAACGGTGTGTGTGTGTGTGTTACCTCCGTACACCTCAGACGTAGACGCCAGCAGCAGACGAGCTCCAACACGCTTCGCCAACCCTGGAAACATACAAGACAAGAGCAATAAGACCCAGAGCCAAAAACCATGGAGAGGCAGACCAGATCAAACAAGCCCAGAGCCTGTCCTGGGGAGAGCCACAGACTAGATCAATCAAAGCCAGAGTGGAGCCTGGGGAGAGTCAGGCAAGAGTAATAAAGCCAGGTATCACACCTGTGGAGAGGCAGACAAGATCAATCCAACTCAGAGTGGATCCAGCAGCGGGACAGAGCAGAGCAGGGAGAGGTTGTTGTTGATGAGAGCAGGATTAGTATAGAAGGAGAATCTGGGAGGGGTAAATCCAACCAAAGCAATGGGACTGGAACCAGATACACTTACAGACAGCGGGAAAAGGACAATCCAGCATAGTGTATCTAATCAAAGAGTTCAACTTCGCCAGCCTGGTCCCAGATCTGTACGTGTTTAAGCCAACTCCTCTGACTATACATGTTGGCAAAACACTTCCCATCCCAGATCTGGGACCAGGCTTTCACTTGGCAAGGAATACTTCCAAGTCTGTGGAGAGAGGAATCTAGGCCCCTCATATGTCATATTAACCTGCTGTATATCACATCCCAATTACCCAACAACCTCTAAAACAGTGAAAACTAAATGTACAGTAAATTGGTGTGGGGGTGATGGCATGAGATGTTGAAATTGAAAATGCCTTGCTGGTGACAAATACAAATACATCCCGGCGCCTCCAACCTCTCGCACGCAATGCATTTCATAGTTTTCTGTGCCATAAATGTTTCTACTAAGATAATTACCAGACAGTTGTGGTCAGTAATTGTCCAAGGATGAATTACACCTGTAAATGCACATGAAGATGCCACACCGTGCAGACAATTCCTTTGAATGCCTCTTCACTCTCAGCGTGGCAATCGCATGTGAAATTACTACACACTCTCACGAAGAGATGGCTCTTGTAGTCTCTTTATTACCAGTGTGGACCATAAAGATGTGTGTGTGTGTGTGTGTGTGCGTCCGGTCTGTCTGTCTGTCAGCAATGGTACTGCAGGGTCTTGTTCCATACAAGCACTAACAGATCCGAAACACATCATCTTGTTCTTGAAGCAGAATAGGTGAAGAGCGATTGGTCAATATATGGCGGTAACACACACACACACTGCAGCTGATCATGCTCTTCTCAGGCAGTGTGCGCGTCTATATGTGTGTCATGGCAGAGAGAGTAAGAGATCTACAAGCCTGCTCAGTCTTCACTGTGGAAGGTATGTGGGACTGTAAGCTAACTGGTGGCCTTGAGCGGATCTCGTGCCTTTACTCTGCTATGTGATGGAGGGATGTGAGCTTAATACAACCACTATCACACACTAGACAGAGGAGGAGGAGGATCAGCTGCACTCTGGGGAGGAGGGGGCCAAGGAGAGAGGTGGAACGAGAGGGAGGGGGGAGAGGGAAGGAGAGAGGTGTAGAGAGAGAGGGAAAGGTGTAGAGATTATTGGCAGAGGTGGAGGGAGAGAGGTGAATGGAAAGGTAGGTGAGAGGGAGGGAGAGAAGGTAATTAGAGGGATCAGTCTTCCATGTTATTTGTTAACTTTCCTCCCTCATGTTCCGTACCCCCTGACGACTGACTGTCAGAGAGAAACCTGCCTTGTCACCAGTCCATTCATTATAATCATCAGCCAATCATATCTGCCTGTCAAACAGTGACAAGGGAGTTTCCGTGAAGATGGTTGTCACCATCGTTTTGGAGATATAATCAGAACTACCATTCAAATCTGTAGAAATTACAAAACCACAAAACAAAAACTATGCAAAGAAAAGTCCTTACTGATAGATCCAAACTAGACTAAAATAGAGGACTGCACTGCACCCAGTCAGTGTAATTCTTGACTCACCCAGCATGTTGAGGGTTCCTATAGTGTTAGTCTTCAGGGTCTTGATGGGATTGTACATGTAGTTGGGAGGAGAGGCAGGAGAGGCCAGGTGATAGATCTGGTCCACTGTAGGGGGGAGAAAGCGCGCGAGAGAGAGAAAGCGAGCGAGAGAGAGAGCGCACGAGAGAGAGAGAAAGAGCGAGAGAGAGCGAGGGGGAGGGTGGAAAGAGAAAATAGGAGGGAAGAGAGATTAATGTAATTATTTGCACACCTGCAGAAAGAATACGTTAAGGACATGGTATTGTAAAGGCACAATGAATAACAGTGGTTGGTGTCTGGTAGAAAAGAACATCATAGTGAAGGATGTTATGATCAGCTGCTACTGCACCAGAAGGATGCTGTGATCAGCTGCTACTGCACCAGAAGGATGTTATGATCAGCTGCTACTGCACCAGAATGATGTTATGATCAGCTGCTACTGCACCAGAAGGATGTTATGATCAGCTGCTACTGCATTAATATGTTATGATCAGCTGCTACTGCACCAGGATGTTATGATCAGCTGCTACTGCATTAGAAGGATGTTATGATCAGCTGCTACTGCACCAGAATGATGTTATGATCAGCTGTTACTGCATTAGAAGGATGTTATGATCAGCTGCTACTGCACCAGAATGATGTTATGATCAGCTGCTACTGCACCAGAATGATGTTATGATCAGCTGCTACTGCATTAGAAGGATGTTATGATCAGCTGGTACTGCATTAAGATGTTATGATCAGCTGCTACTGCATTAAGATGTTATGATCAGCTGCTACTGCATTAAGATGTTATGATCAGCTGCTACTGCACCAGAAGGATGTTATGATCAGCTGCTAATGCATTAGAAGGATGTTATGATCAGCTGCTACTGCATTAGAAGGATGTTATGAATAGCTGCTACTGCACCAGAAGGATGCTATGATCAGCTACTACTGCACCAGAAGGACGTTATGGTCAGCTGCTACTGCATTAGAAGGATGTTATGATCAGCTGGTACTGCACCAGAAGGATGTTATGATCAGCTGCTACTGCATTAGAAGGATGTTATGATCAGCTGCTATTGCACCAGAAGGATGTTATGATCAGCTGCTACTGCACCATAATGATGTTATGACCAGCTGCTACTGCACAAGAAGGATGTTATGATCAGCTGCTACTGCATTAGGATGTTATGATCAGCTTCTACTGCACCAGAAGGATGTTATGATCAGCTGCTACTGCATTAGGATGTTATGAATAGCTGCTACTGCACCAGAAGGATGTTATGACCAGCTGCTACTGCACCAGAATGATGTTATGACCAGCTGCTACTACATTAGGATGTTATGATCAGCTGCTACTGCACCAGAAGGATGTTATGATCAGCTGCTACTGCATTAGAAGGATGTTATGATCAGCTGCTACTGCATTAGAAGGATGTCATGATCAGCTGCTACTGCACCAGAATGATGTTATGATCAGCTGCTACTGCACTGGAAGGATGCTCAGCCGATGTGAGCTTAGCATCTGCTTCATCTGACCACTTTTTCACTGATTGAGTCGCTGGTGCTTCCTGATTTAATAACACTGAAGCATGCATGAGAGCACCAGCTGTTCCGGAAGACTGTGTGATCATGCTCTCCACAGCCGACGTGAGTGAGACCATTAAACAGGTCAACATTCACAAGGCCGCAGGGGTTACCAGGAGTCGTACTCAGAGCATGAGCTGACCAACTGGCAAGTGTCTTCACTGATATTTTCAACCTCTCCCAATCCGAGCCTCTAATAACAAGCAGACCACCATAGTCCCTGTGCCCACTAAGGTAACCTGCCTAAATGACTACCTACACGTAGCACTCACGTCTGTAGCCATAAAGTGCTTTGAAAGGCTGGTCATGGCTCACAACACCATTATCCCAGAAACCCTAGACCCACTCCAATTTGCATACTGGCCTAAAAGATCCACAGATCTCTATTACCTCCACTGTGCCCTTCCCCACCTGGACAAAAGGAACACCTATGTGAGAATGTTATTCATTGACTACAGCTCAGCATTCAACACCATAGTGCCCTCAAAGCTCATCAAGAAGCTAAGGACCCTGGGACTAAACACCTCCCTCTGCAACTGGATCCTGGACTTCCTGACGGCCACCCCCAGGTGGTAAGGGTAGGTAACAACACAGCCGCCACGCTGATCCTCAACACAGGGGCCCCTCAGGTGTGCATGCTCAGTCCCCTCCTGTACTCCCTGTTCATTAATGACTGCACGGCCAGGCACGAATCCAACACCATCATTAAGTTTGCCGATGACACAACAGTTGCCTGATCACTGACGACGAGACAGTCTATAGGGAGGAGGTCAGAGACCTGGCCATGTGGTGCCAGGACAACAACCTCTCCCTCAACGTGATCAAGACAAAGGAGAGGATTGTGGAATACAGAAAAAAGAGGATCGAGCACGCCCCCATTCTCATCGACGGGGCTGTGGTGGAGCAGGTCGAGAGCTTCAAGTTCCTTGGTGTCCACATTACCAACAAACTAACATGGTCCAAGCACACCAAGACAGTCGTGAAGAGGGCACGACAAAACCTATTCCCCCTCAGGAGACTGAAAAGATTTGGCATGGGTCCTTAGATCCTCAAAAGGTTCTACAGCTGCACCTTTACCATTACTGCCTGGTATGGCAACTGCTCGGCCTTCGACCGCAAGGGACTACAGAGGGTAGTGCGTACGGCCCAGTACATCACTGAGGCCAAGCTTCCTGCCATCCTGACTTCTGTAATCGAAAAAGCCTTGGTTTCATGCATGTTAACATCAGAAGCCTCCTCCTTAAAAGTAATTTCCTCACCATGTTAAATAAGAATGCCCCTTTCAACTAAGAACAGATATATAGCCCTTGCTTCACTCCAGACCTGACTGCCCTTCACCAGCACAAAAACATAATGTGGCGGACTGCAATAGCATCGAATAGTCCCCACGATATGCAACTGTTCACGGAAGTCAGGAACCAACACAGTCAGTCAGTAAAGCAAAGGCTAGCTTTTTCAAAGAGAAATTTGCATCCTGTAGCTCTAACTCCAAAAGGTTTTGGGACACTGTAAAGTCCATGGAGAACAAGAGCACCTCTTCCCAGCTGCCCACTGCACTGAGGCTAGGCGACACGGTCACCACCGATAAATCCATCATAATCGAACATTTCAATAAGCATTTATCTACGGCTTGCCATGCTTTCCTCCTGGCTAACACAACCCCACCAACAGCTCCGCACCCCTCGCAGCTACTTGCCCGAGCCTCCCCAGCTTCTCCTTCACCCAAATCCTGACAGCAGATGTTCTGAAAGAGCTGCAAAACCTGGACCCGTACAAATCAGTTGGGCTAGACAATCTGGACCCTCTATTTCTAAAATTATCCACCGCCATTGTTGCAATCCCTATTTCCAGTCTGTTCAACCTCTCTTTCGTTTTGTCTGAGATCCCTAAAGATTGGAAAGCTGCCCAGGTCATCCTACTCTTCAAAGGGGGTGACACTCTAGACCCAAACTGTTACAGACCTATATCCATCCTGCCCTGCCTTTCTAAAGTCTTTGAAAGCCAAGATAGTAAACAGATCACTGACCATTTCAAATCCCAACATACCTTCTCCACTGTGCAATCCGGTTTCCGAGCTGGTCATGGGGGCACCTCAGCCACGCTCAAGGTACTAAACGATATCATAACCGCCATCGATAAAAGACAGTACTGTGCAGCCGTCTTCATCGACCTGTCCAAGGCTTTCGACTCTGTCAATCACCGTATTCTTATTGGCAGACTCAATAACCTTGGTTTCTCAAATGACTGCCTCGCCTGGTTCACCAACTACTTCGCAGACAGAGTTCAGTGTGTAAAATCGGAGTGCTGTTGTCCGGACCTCTGGCAGTCTCTATGGGGGTACCACTGTGTTAACTAACCTCCAAACGAGGTTAAATCCTATGCAACACTCCTTCTGTGGCCTCCAACTGCTCTTAAACGCTAGCAAAACCAAATGCATTCTTTTCAACAATTCTTTTCGACCTAGAATACGTGGAGAACGAGAGGGGAAATAGAGAGGGAAAAAGAGAGGGAGAGAACGAGAGGGGAAATAGAGGAGAAAGAGAGAACGAGAGGGGAAATAGAGAAGGAGAACGAGAGGGGAAATAGAGAAGGAGAACGAGAGGGGAAATAGAGAAGGAGAACGAGAGGGGAAATAGAGAAGGAGAGAAAGAGGGGAAATAGAGAAGGAGAGAAAGAGGGGAGAAAGAGAGAAAGAGGGGAAATAGAGAAAGAGGGAAAGAGGGGAAATAGAGAAAGAGAGAAAGAGGGGAAATAGAGAAGGAGAGAAAGAGGGGAAATAGAGGAGCGAGAAAGAGGGGAAATAGAGGAGCGAGAAAGAGGGGAAATAGAGAAGGGAAAAATACATTGATAAATCGCCCTTATACAACCAGTATTCAACCTGACGTCATTGCAATCAGTTTCGGCCGCTGACATGGGGATAGCTCTATGGAGTGGGACCAAAGGGGAAGTAGAGGGGTGAGAGGGGGTCCAGAGGGTATGGAGAGAGGGGACAGAGAGAGAAGGAAAGAGGGGAGAGAGAAGGAAAGAGGGGAGAGTGAGGGGAAGAGGGAGATGAGGTGGGTGAGGGATCACCGTGTCTAGAAGGGTGAAAATAAGTGAGGGAATAAACAGGTGAGAGGTGTGACTAAGGAAATGAGAAAGAGAAGAGAGTTGAGGTGGCAGGTGAGAGGCAGAGAGAGAGGGGGCATAGAGATAGAGAGGACAGAGAGACAGAGAGAGAGCGAGAGAGAGAGGGCAGAAAGAGAGAGAGCAGAAAGAGCAGAAATAGCAGAAAGGTAGGGCAGAGTGAGGGTGAGAGAGAGGGCAGAAAGAGGGCAGAGAGAGAGGGCAGAGAGAGAGAGGGCAGAGAGAGAGAGGGCAGAGAGAGAGAGGGCAGAGAGAGAGAGGAGAGGGCAGAGAGAGAGGGCAGAGAGCGAGGGCAGAGAGAGAGAGCGAGAGAGAGGGCAGCGAGAGCGAGAGGGAAGCGAGAGCGAGAGGGCAGCGAGAGCGAGAGGGCAGCGAGAGCGAGAGGGCAGCGAGAGCGAGAGGGCAGCGAGAGCGAGAGGGCAGCGAGAGCGAGAGGGGAGCGAGAGCGAGAGGGGAGCGAGAGGGCAGCGAGAGCGAGAGGGCAGCGAGAGCGAGAGGGCAGCGAGAGCGAGAGGGCAGCGAGAGCGAGAGGGCAGCGAGAGCGAGAGGGAAGCGAGAGCGAGAGGGCAGCGAGAGCGAGAGGGCAGCGAGAGCGAGAGGGCAGCGAGAGCGAGAGGGCAGCGAGAGCGAGAGGGGAGCGAGAGCGAGAGGGGAGCGAGAGCGAGAGGGGAGCGAGAGGGCAGCGAGAGCGAGAGGGCAGCGAGAGCGAGAGGGCAGCGAGAGCGAGAGGGCAGCGAGAGCGAGAGGGCAGCGAGAGAGCAGCGAGAGGGAGAGGGCAGCGAGAGGGAGAGGGCAGCGAGAGGGAGAGGGCAGCGAGAGGGAGACCTAACCCACACTATTCAATTAGTCAAGAGGAACATTTTACATCTGGCTAGAAATTAATAAGGAAATTGTATATCTATATCCCCCCAGTAGAATCCCCATACTTTGACGATGACAGCTTCTCCATCATAGAGGGAGATCAACAGACTAGTCAGTTGTGACCTAAATGCAAGAAGTGGACAAGAACCTGACACTCTTAGCACACAGGGGGAAAAACACCTACCTGGAAGTGACAGCATTCCCTCCCAAATATGCCCCCCTAGACACAACTATGACAAAACAACCAACAAAAATGGGTCACAACTCCTGTATCTCTGTCGCAGGCTAGGTCTGTACATAGTCAATGGTAGGCTTCGAGGTAGGTACACCTAGAGCTCATCCCTTGGTAGTAGTACAGTAGATTACTTTATCACTGACCTCAACTCAGTCTCTCATACCGTTCACAGTCAGCCCACTGACACCCCTATCAGAGCACAGCAAAATCCCAGTCTACTTGAACAGAGCAATAGTCAATGAGGTTTCAAAGCCAAAGGAATTGCATAACATTAAGAAATGCTATAGATGGAAGGAAAGTAGTGTAGAAACCTACCAAAAAAACAATTAGGCAACAACAAATTCAACCCCTTCTAGATAACTTCCTGAACAAGATGTTTCACTGTAATAGTGAAGGTGTAAACTTGGCAGTAGAAAACCTAAACAATATATTTGAGCTCTCAGCTTCCCTATTAAATCTAAAAATGTCAAGCAGACAACCTAAGAAAATTTACAACAATGACAAATAGGTTTCTGCATCAAACTAAGAAAGAAATTGAGAAACCTATCCAACCAAAAACAGAGACCCAGAAAACTTGAGCCTTCACTATGGTGAATCACTAAAACAATACAGAAATACACTACGTAAAAAAGAAAGAAAGAAGGAACAGCACGTCAGATATCACCTCAATGTACGTCTAGAATCCATAGACTCTAACCACTTCTGGGAAAATTGGAACACGTTAAACAAACAACACAAAGAGCTATCTATCCAAAATGTAGATGTATAGATAAACCCCTTCTCCAATCTTTTTGTTTCTATAACAAAAAACAATGTTTTGATGTTCGATCAGGTTCAATTCCGGGCTCTGGCCGGGCTCTTGTCCCTAAGCCACTTGAGCGATGTCTTGGCTGTGTGCTTAAGGTTGTTGTCCTGTTGGAAGGTGAACCTTCGCCCCAGTCTGAGGTCCTGAGCCCTCTGGAGCAGGTTTCCATAAAGGATCTCTCTATACTTTGCCCTGTTCATCTTTCCCTCGATTCTGAATAGTCTCCCAGTCCCTGCCACAGCATGATGCTGCCACCACCATTCTTCACCGTAGGGATGGTGCCAGGTTTCCTCCAGATGTGACGCTTGGCATTCAAGCCAAAAAGTTCAATCTTGGTTTCATCAGACCAGAAAATCTTGTTTCTCATGGTCTGAATCTCCTTTAAGTGCCTTTTGGCAAACTCCAAGCAGGCTGTCATGTGCCTTTTACTGAGGAGTGGCTTCCATCTGGCCACTCTACCATAAAAGGCCTGATTTGTGGATTGCTGCAGAGATGGTTTTCCTTCTAGAAGGTTCTCCCATCTTCACAGAGAAACTCTGGAGCTCTGTCAGAGTGACCATCGGATTCTCTGTCACCTCCGTGACTAAGGCACTTCTCCCCCGATTGGTCAGTATGGCCTGGCGGCCAGCTCTAGGGAGAGTCTTGGTGGTTCCACTTATGACCGAAGTCAGTTTGCATGCGCCCGGCTGCCACAATGAGTCGCTAGAGTACGATCGGACAAGGACATCCCAGCCGGCCAAACCCCCCCTAACCCGGACGACGCTGGGCCAATTGTGCGCTGCCTCATGGGTCTCCCGGTCACTGCCGCCTGCGACACAGCCCGGGATTGAAACTGGATCTGTAGTGACACCCCTAGCACCGCGATGCAATGCCTTAGACCTCTGCACCACTCCGGAGGCCCTATTAATTTGGCACTGAACAAGCAGTTAGTACAGTCATTTATTTAACCTCTTGAGATGGAAAAACCTTAATAGGTATTTACTATAGTCATTTATTGAACCTCTTGATGGGAAAACCTTGAACATTTGCTCTTTATGACTGAATGTTAAAACTAGATGAAATCAGACGTATTTTTTCACCAAGTTACACATCTCGAAAGTCACAGAATTGGTGGAACAGCCCAGAAGCCTGTTGGACAGACTGACTGATCAAATATTGATCAAATATTACAGGGGGGAGAGAGAGAGAGAGGTTTCAGTTTATCTAGTGGTATATTCTCACACCTGGTCTTCTAACACAAGTTAAGCGAAGCAGGAGATTACAGTACTGTGTGGCAATCCGTGTCTATTCAGTGTCCCTATTATATGTGCCACTATATGTGATTGTACGCGTGTGTGTTTCTGTGCATGTGTGTTTCTGTGTGCGTGTTTCTGTGTGCGTGTTTCTGTGTGCGTCTTCACTCACCCTCGATGTAGAGCGGCTCCACCACGTCGTGGTTGATGAGCTCAAAGTTCTCGTGGCCGATCCAGTGCTCCACGTTCCTCTTGCGGCCAGTGAAGAAGTTGTCCACCACCGTCACCTCATGGCCGTCCATCATCAGCTTATCAGTCAGATGGGAGCCAACAAAGCCTGCGCCGCCCGTTATCTAGGGGATAGAGGGTTACACCATGAGGGAGGAAGACAGAAAGAAACCCCACGAAGACCACCCTGCCTATGATCTAGACCGGGGCATAGAGGATCACACCATGAGACGGGGAGGAGACAGAGGGCACCAAAACCATCTAGACAGAGTAACATGGATCTAATTCAGGATAACCACGACAGAGTAACATGGATCTAATTCAGGATAACCACGGCAGAGTAACATGGATCTAATTCAGGATAACCACGGCAGAGTAACATGGATCTAATTCAGGATAGCCACGACAGAGTAACATGGATCTAGTTCAGGATAACCACGACAGAGTAACATGGATCTAATTCAGGATAACCACGGCAGAGTAACATGGATCTAATTCAGGATAACCACGACAGAGTAACATGGATCTAGTTCAGGATAACCACGACAGAGTAACATGGATCTAGTTCAGGATAACCACGACAGAGTAACATGGATCTAGTTCAGGATAACCACGACAGAGTAACATGGATCTAGTTCAGGATAGCCATGACAGAGTAACATGGATCTAGTTCAGGATAGCCACGACAGAGTAACATGGATCTAGTTCAGGATAGCCATGACAGAGTAACATGATCTAGTTCAGGATAACTATGACAGAGTAACATGGATCTAGTTCAGGATAACCATGACAGAGTAACATGGATCTAGTTCAGGATAACCATTTCAGAGGGAAGACGGGAGAGAGAGCAAACTTTCAGTGTGTCCGAATTCTGGTAAAATCTTAACTTCAGATACAAAAGACAACTTGGGACTTCTAACTTGGGGGAGAAAGAGAATAATAGTATAGGCTGAGGTTAATAGAATATTGAGATTGGGAAAGCACCATTTCAGTCAGACAGACCTGCCTTCAAGCTAGTTGCTGTTGGTTGTCCATTAAATAGCAAGTGTAATATGTTTGGATACGGGTCTAGCAGCCAGCCAACCAGCTGGACAGACACAACAGACCTGTCCGAAAGTGTAATCCCTAGTGGGAAATGATCAGGTGTATACTAGAGGATGTGTTTAGTATGGAACTAGGTTTGCCAGCCAGACAACTCAGTGGGGAGTCAACTCAAATGTCCAGTGAGTGGTGGCTTACGCAAGCCCAGGAAATCATGACCCTGTTGGGGCTCTCAGCCTCAGAGCAGCACAACAGGCACTGAAGTTACTGCCACAGGCACATAGTAACACACACACACACACACACACACACACACACACACACACACACACACACACACACACACACACACACACACACACACACACACACACACACACACACACACACACACACACACACACACACACACACACACACACACACACACACGTTCCCTGACATGGTTTCAGAGCAGAGATCTGATCAAAAAGGTATGATTCTCCACAGGGCAATCAATATATGTCAACTACCTCAGATAGATAGATAGATAGAGAGATATATATATATATATTTTTTTTTTAAGAGTGTCAAGACAGGGAAGAATGACGACCAGAGAGAAAACATTTAATTGAATAGTAATTGGACGCCTAAGGGCTGACTGACTGAGGGCAGCAGGAAAGGAGGATGAGTAGAGGAGGTGGAGCCTGGAGATGAAACAGATTAATGCTTTAAGTCCAGGGTTGTGATCTCAGAGGTAAGAGAGGAACGTGTGTGTTTGTGTGTGGGGTGCATGCATTTTTGAAACACTCACCAAAATCCTTTTCCGATCCTTCTCCGAGAGGAACTTCACAGGGGGGTATTTCTGAGAGAAACTGGAAATCAGGATAAACATTCCAGAAATTAAACCTTCGATAGGAGGAAAGTACATTAATACAAATCAAAGCCATGATATCCATCTATAAGTCATGTGTGAGCATCATGTTAAAGAGAGCTGTAAGGCTACTGGGTCTATCATGCTGAGAGATGAGTAACAGTCCAGAACAGAACAGTAGAGAACCTCTTTAGGGACATCATCTGGGCTTATTATTAGGCTTGGCCCCTCTGGCCTGTGGGTTAACACTGATTGTGGCAGGGAGCAGTGTGATTGTGGCAGGGAGCAGTGTGATTGTGACAGGGAGCAGTGCGTGTCGTGACAGGGAGCAGTGTGATTGTGGCAGGGAGCAGTGTGATTGTGGCAGGGAGCAGTGTGATTGTGGCAGGGAGCAGTGTATGTCGTGACAGGGAGCAATGTGTGTCGTGACAGGGAGCAGTGTGTGTCGTGACAGGGAGCAGTGTGTGTCGTGACAGGGAGCAGTGTGTGTCGTGACAGGGAGCAGTGTGTGTCGTGACAGGGAGCAGTGTGTGTCGTGACAGGGAGCAGTGTGACTGTGGCAGGGAGCAGTGTGATTGTGGCAGGGAGCAGTGTGTGTCGTGACAGGGAGCCGTGTGTGTCGTGACAGGGAGCCGTGTGTGTCGTGACAGGGAGCCGTGTGTGTCGTGACAGGGAGCCGTGTGTGTCGTGACAGGGAGCCGTGTGTGTCGTGACAGGGAGCAGTGTGTGTCGTGACAGGGAGCAGTGTGTGTCGTGACAGGGAGCAGTGTGTGTCGTGACAGGGAGCAGTGTGTGTCGTGACAGGGAGCAGTGTGTGTCGTGACAGGGAGCAGTGTGTGTCGTGACAGGGAGCAGTGTGTGTCGTGACAGGGAGCAGTGTGTGTCGTGACAGGGAGCAGTGTGTGTCGTGACAGGGAGCAGTGTGTGTCGTGACAGGGAGCAGTGTGTGTCGTGACAGGGAGCAGGGTGACTGTGGCAGGGAGCAGTGTGATTGTGGCAGGGAGCAGTGTGATTGTGGCAGGGAGCAGTGTGATTGTGGCAGGGAGCAGTGTGATTGTGGCAGGGAGCAGTGTGATTGTGGCAGGGAGCAGTGTGATTGTGGCAGGGAGCAGTGTGATTGTGGCAGGGATCAGTGTGATTGTGGCAGGGAGCAGTGTGATTGTGGCAGGGAGCAGTGTGATTGTGGCAGGGAGCAGTGTGATTGTGACAGGGAGCAGTGCGTGTCGTGACAGGGAGCATTGTGATTGTGGCAGGGAGCAGTGTGATTGTGGCAGGGAGCAGTGTGATTGTGACAGGGAGCAGTTTGTGTCGTGACAGGGAGCAGTGTGTGTCGTGACAGGGAGCAGTGTGTGTCGTGACAGGGAGCAGTGTAATTGTGACAGGGAGCAGTGTGTGTCGTGACAGGGAGCAGTGTGTGTCGTGACAGGGAGCCGTGTGTGTCGTGGCCCTCCATATCCCCCCCAGGGAAGACTGGGCCACAGGGAAGACTGGGCCACAGGGAAGACTGGGCCACAGGGAAGACTGGGCCGGGAGATGGAAAAAACACATAACCAGTGTGACAACACACTCTTTTCTTTGGGGAGTTGCAAACTATCTACCCCCTAAACCATTCAGAAAAGAGGGAGACATATTCACTATTTCACCCTAATCACACAGCCCAGCCCATTCAAGGCCGATATGTTACCTAACAGAACAGGAGTATATTCCCCCTCCATGAACTGATTGAGGTCAGGGCTTTGTGATGGCCACTCCAATACCTTGACTTTGCTGTCCTTAAGCCATTTTTCCACAACTTTGGAAGTATGCTTGGGGTCATTGTCCATTTGGAAGACCCGTTTGCGACCAAGCTTTAACTTCCTGACTGAAGCCTTGAGATGTTGCTTCAATATATCCAAATATATATTTGTGAAGTGCACCAGTCCCTCCTGCAGCAAAACACCCCCACAACATGCTCCCACCCCCGTGCTTCACGGTTGGGATGGTGTTCTTCGGCTTGCAAGCATCCCCCTTTTTCCTCCAAACATAATGATGGTCATTATGCCCAAACAATTCTATATTTGTTTCATCAGACCAGAGAATATTTCTCCAAAAAGTACAATCTTTGTCCCCATGTGCAGTTGCAAACCGCAGTCTGGGTTTTTGTGGCGGTTTTGGAGCAGTGACTTCTTCCTTGCTGAACGGCCTTTCAGGTTATGTCGAAATAGGACTCGTGGATATAGTGTGGATATAGATACTTTTGAACCTGTTTCCGCCAGCATCTTCACAAGGTCCTTTGGTGTTGTTCTGGGATTGATTTGCAAAAACCGATAGATTTTTTCCTGCTTCTCAGTCCTTCTCGTTCACTACTGATTTGTCCCCCTCACGACTTATCTCTGAAAAATGTGCCGTTAGGGCGAAATTAGATTTCCATCCAATTTGGCCGTGTTTGGTCGAGACGGCATGGTGAGTCTTTAAGAGGCGTACTCAGGAAGCTGGGTGAACTTAAAGTGGGGCAGACAGGTGCCCAGAGAGGCCTTGATATGGGATTTAGTTCCATGATTAATCATGCCTGGGGACCTTCTGATGACTCTCTCTTTGTGTGTGCGTGCGTGCTTGCGCGTGTGTGTGTGTGTGTGTGTGTGTGAGTTAGGCGGTATACTAGGGTATTTGTAAATAGCCACGGTTTTTCAAAACCGGCAATAACGTTGAAACTACACTGATCCAAAATAAACACAACATGTAGAGTTGGTCCCATGTTTCACTAATGTGTTGGCTTCCCTGTTAGTGAGCATTTCTCCTTTGCCAAGATAATCCATCCACCTGACAAAATGTGGCATATCAAGAAGCTGATTAATGATCATGCTGTTTACATAGGTGCACCTTGTGCTGGGGCCAACAAAGGGCAACTTTAAAACGTGCCGTTTTGTCACAAAACAATGCCACAGAGGTCTCAAGTTGAGAGTGTGTGCAATTGGCATGCTGACTGCAGAAATGTCCACCAGAGCTGTTGCCAGAGAATTTAATGTTAATTTCTCTACCATAATTTTTTAAAATTTGGCTGTATGTCCAACCCACCTCACAACCGCAGACCACGTGTATGGCGTTGTGTGAACAGAGTGCCCCGTGGTGGCAGTGGGGTTATGGTATGGGCAGGCATAAGCTACGAACAACGAACACAATTGCATTTTATCAATGGCAATTTGAATGTAGAGATACCGTGACGAGATCCTGAGGCCCAATGTTGTGCCATTCATCTGCCACCATCAGCTCATGTTTCAGCATGATAATGCATGGCCCATGTCGCAAGGATCTGAACACAACTCCTGGAAGCTGAAAATGGCCCAGTTCTTCTATGACCTGCACACTCACCAGTCACCCATTGAGCATGTTTGGGATGCTCTGGATCGACTTATACGACAAGCGTGTTCCAGTTCCCGCCAGTATCCAGCTACTGCACACAGCCATTGAAGAGAAGTGGGACAACGTTCCACAAGGCACAATCAACAGCCTGATCAACTCTATGTGAAGGAGATGTGTTGCGCTGCATGAGGCGAAAGGTGGTCACATCAGATACTAACTGCGTTTCTGATCCACCTCCCTACCTTTTTTTTTTAAGGTATCTGTGACCAACAGATGCATATATGTATTCCCAGTCATGTGAAATCCATAGATGAGGGCCTCATTTATTTATTCCTTATATGAAATGTAACTCAGTAAAATCTTTGAAATTGTTGCATGTTGCATTTATCTTTTTGTTCTGTACATTGTCTTAGAAGTTTTGTTTATATATATATATATATATATATATATATATATATATATATATATATATATATATATATATATATAAATGTGAATATTTGTAGCCACCTTTTAAGTAAATACCTGCAGTCAACTTGTGCAATACATTAGGAGATTACATTCTTCATTTCACCTGTCACATCATTGTTCATAATGAAGCGTACTGGTAGTCTCCAGTCACATAGTGTTTGTTTACAAGCACACAACAACGAGAGACCGGAGCCTTGCTAGTCACTCACTGTTGTGCAACACTCGGCATGTGATCTAGTTACAGTATTGAGTTCACAACTAAATGTTTGCCTGCTAGATATCTCATAGCTATTAAGTTAACTGTATGAAAATGTGATAAATGCTCTGCAGTTGTGCATTTGGTATGCTAATTTAGTAAATAGTTAGATATCTAGCTAAGTGGTTAGCTTCTTCTAAAACAGGGGTGTCAAACTCATTCCATGGAGGGCCTGGTGTCTGCGGATTTTAGTTTTTTCCTTTCAATTAAGACACAACCAGGTGAGGGGAGTTACGTAATAACTAGTGACCTTATTTCATTTTTTATTTTTTTTTAAGTCCAAGGAGGAGAGAAGACCGCAGACACTCAGCCCTCTGTGGAATGAGTTTGACACATGTTCTAAACTCAAGTGTCAAGGTATCATCAGAGAACCCCCTCCTGGATCAAGAGCCTTGCGGTCTAATATTTGTTTTGTCCGTGCAGCAAACTGCGAGTAGCATTTTTTAAAAGTTACTTGTATAAATTTGACCTGGAATGCCTGTCCTGCAATTACTTTAGGCCAGAGACTGTTAGCATTTAGCGTTCTCTGTGGGATTTTACAAGTGCTTGTTAGCATTGCTAACTTTTAGATTCTTGAAGGCTCATTGGTGGTTGAAAATAGCGCATTTTGTGTTCAGTGCCGGTATTACCGAATATCCCGGTATGGCACAAGGTCATTATGAAGGTATGAAAATCTGGATACTGACCAAACCTAGTGTGTTTGTGTCTCTCTGTATGTGTGTGTGCATTAATTCATTCACTTGTGAGTGAGTGAGTGAGTGAGTGAGTGAGTGAGTGAGTGAGTGAGTGAGTGAGTGAGTGGAGTGGAGTGGAGTGAGTCTGAAGGAAATAGAAGGAGGTAAGTGACTAACTTCACAGGTAAATCTCATTGAGGTTGTAATGAGGTACAGTGCCCAACTCAAGGACTGCACAATGTGTCTGGAGGGCTGTGATGAACAGGTATGCCCTTATAGATGGAGCAGTGTGAGCTAAGACCAAGTTTGTCCTTCACACCTAATAACCTAGTTAGTGGAATCAGATCTCTCCGCCTCAAGAGACTACACTGCAGAGGGGACTTGGGGGGCACACACACCCCAATGACAGAAAGATACATCAACACCGCTATCTGTTACCAAACACCAATATGATCTTACCCCAATATTAACATTTACACCTACTATCGTCCAGAATGATTTAGGGTAGAATACCTACTATTCTCGCAGGGCTTTAGTTTGCAGATTCACACAAACAGACCGGTATCCCTTTCTTTTTCTTTCTAAAATAGTTGAGCATTCAGTCTTTGAACAACTCTCTCAGAATGATCTTCTTGACCCAGGCTTCAAGACGGGTCACTCAACTGAGACTACTCTCCTCTGTGTCATGGAGGTTCTACGCACTGCCAAAGCTGACCCTCTCTCGTCTGGTTCTCATCCTCCTAGATCATGGAGACATGCACTGCCAAAGCTGACCCTCTCTCCTCTTGTTCTCATCCTCCTAGATCATGGAGACATGCACTGCCAAAGCTGACCCTCTCTCCTCTTGTTCTCATCCTCCTAGATCATGGAGACATGCACTGCCAAAGCTGACCCTCTCTCCTCTTGTTCTCATCCTCCTAGATCAGGGGCCTCCAACAGGTAGAACGCGAGCTACGAGTAACTCATATCCCCACTGTGAGTAGCTTGCCAATCTAATCTGAAAGAAAGTACATGCGTTTTTCTATGTGTTCCATCGCAAACTGTCACACACATAAAGCTCCTGGCTACTTTCCAATCAAAGCCACATTGACATTATCCCAACCCTGGTTAGCCACTACAGGCATAAAAAGCCAAACTTAACACAATATCTGTTAATTCATTTCAGCAATATTGCCCGTCTGTCTGTTTTGTGCGCTCGTTTGTATCAGTGCGTATGTAGCCAGGTAGCGATGCTAATGATAACTGGCATCTTGTGGGTAGACAGAAACACATTCCCCATAAACCTTCTAAATGAAATGCAAACAGCAAAGTAGGCTTACTTGACAGAACAAGACTATATCATGATTATTTGTATCAGTTGGGTGGCCGTTGTTTTGCAAAGATGACATGTTCTGCAGCAGAAACATCGCTTGACGGACACATTTCGGTCTTGGTTAGAGCGTTGGACTAGTAACCGGAAGGTTGCAAGATCGAATCCCTGAGCTGACAAAGTCATCATTGAAAATAAGAATTTGTTCTTAACTGACTTGCCTAGTTTACATGAAAGTAAAATAAAACACGTTTTTAAAAAATTATAAAATTAAAAGGGGAATACAAATTTAAAAAACAGTTTTAAAAAAACTCTCTATCCCTCCTTCTCGTTGTTGTGTTGTGCACGTTCCTCTCTCATGCGGTCTGTGTGCATCAAACCTAACGTTGTAGTTGTAAGTCTCTGTCCGAGCCTGAAAGAACGGGCGCAATGGATTATGGTCATTGTAGTTAATTACCACGTTTCTGCAATGAGCTAGGTTGAATATTTTGCTTAATGAAAACTACAACTGTCTTACATAGTTCTTGATTTGATTTCTCTCGTGAATGATCCGATTTCTCTCTAGAGAAACAGAACATTGGGCACTGGACAACAAATCAAATTTCATTGTTCACATACACATACGCATGGTTAGCAGATGTTATTGCGAGTGTAGCGAAATGCAACACCCTGTCATTCTATGCAAACATCAAAGCTGTGACTTGCTCCTGCAGGTTCATGCTCTACAACATCCGCAGAGTAGGACCCTACCTCACACAGGAAGCGGCGCAGATTTGGTCAACTCCCGTCTAAACTATTGCAGCTCTCTGTTGGCTGGGCTCCCTGAGCTACCTTGTGCCATCAAACCTCTGCAACTCCAGAACGCGACAGCCTTCCTGGTGTTCAACCTTACAAAGTAACCCCATGTCACTCTGCACACTCCACTGGCTACCAGTTCAAGCTCACATCCACAACAAGACCACGGTGCAAGAGAAACTGACCCTCCCTACCTTCAGGCTATGCTCAAACCCTACACCCCAACCACTCCGTTCTGCCACCTCCAGTGTCTCAGACACACACACACCTTCTGACACGCACACCCTCTGACACACACACACACACCCTCTCTGACACACACACACACACACACACACACACACACACACACACACCCTCTCAGACAGTGTCTCACACACACCCTCTCTGTGAGACACAGTCCCTCTCTCTCTGTGAGACACAGTCCCTCTCTCTCTGAGACACAGACACACAGTCCCTCTCTCTCTGTGAGACACAGTCCCTCTCTCTCTGTGAGACACAGTCCCCCTCTCTCTGTGAGACACAGTCCCCCTCTCTCTGTGAGACACAGTCCCCCTCTCTCTGTGAGACACAGTCCCCCTCTCTCTGTGAGACACAGTCCCCCTCTCTCTGTGAGACACAGTCCCCCTCTCTCTGTGAGACACAGTCCCCCTCTCTCGGAGACACACAGTCCCTCTCTCTCGGAGACACACAGTCCCTCTCTCTCGGAGACACACAGTCCCTCTCTCTCGGAGACACACAGTCCCTCTCTCTCGGAGACACACAGTCCCTCTCTCTCGGAGACACACAGTCCCTCTCTCTCGGAGAGACACAGTCCCTCTCTCTCGGAGACACACAGTCCCTCTCTCTCGGAGACACACAGTCCCTCTCTCTCGGAGACACACAGTCCCTCTCTCTCGGAGACACACAGTCCCTCTCTCTCGGAGACACACAGTCCCTCTCTCTCGGAGACACACAGTCCCTCTCTCTCGGAGACACAGTCCCTCTCTCTCGGAGACACAGTCCCTCTCTCTCGGAGACACAGTCCCTCTCTCTCGGAGACACACAGTCCCTCTCTCTCGGAGACACAGTCCCTCTCTCTCGGAGACACACAGTCCCTCTCTCTCGGAGACACACAGTCCCTCTCTCTCGGAGACACACAGTCCCTCTCTCTCGGAGACACACAGTCCCTCTCTCTCGGAGACACACAGTCCCTCTCTCTCGGAGACACACAGTCCCTCTCTCTCGGAGACACAGTCCCTCTCTCTCGGAGACACAGTCCCTCTCTCTCGGAGACACACAGTCCCTCTCTCTCGGAGACACACAGTCCCTCTCTCTCGGAGACACAGTCCCTCTCTCTCGGAGACACACAGTCCCTCTCTCTCGGAGACACACAGTCCCTCTCTCTCGGAGACACACAGTCCCTCTCTCTCGGAGACACACAGTCCCTCTCTCTCGGAGACACACAGTCCCTCTCTCTCGGAGACACACAGTCCCTCTCTCTCGGAGACACACAGTCCCTCTCTCTCGGAGACACACAGTCCCTCTCTCTCGGAGACACACAGTCCCTCTCTCTCGGAGACACACAGTCCCTCTCTCGGAGACACAGTCCCTCTCTCTCGGAGACACACAGTCCCTCTCTCTCGGAGACACACAGTCCCTCTCTCTCGGAGACACACAGTCCCTCTCTCTCGGAGACACACAGTCCCTCTCTCTCGGAGACACACAGTCCCTCTCTCTCGGAGACACACAGTCCCTCTCTCTCGGAGACACACAGTCCCTCTCTCTCGGAGACACACAGTCCCTCTCTCTCGGAGACACACAGTCCCTCTCTCTCGGAGACACAGTCCCTCTCTCTCGGAGACACACAGTCCCTCTCTCTCGGAGACACAGTCCCTCTCTCTCGGAGACACACAGTCCCTCTCTCTCGGAGACACAGTCCCTCTCTCTCGGAGACACAGTCCCTCTCTCTCGGAGACACACAGTCCCTCTCTCTCGGAGACACAGTCCCTCTCTCTCGGAGACACACAGTCCCTCTCTCTCGGAGACACACAGTCCCTCTCTCTCGGAGACACAGTCCCTCTCTCTCGGAGACACACAGTCCCTCTCTCTCGGAGACACAGTCCCTCTCTCTCGGAGACACACAGTCCCTCTCTCTCGGAGACACACAGTCCCTCTCTCTCGGAGACACAGTCCCTCTCTCTCGGAGACACAGTCCCTCTCTCTCGGAGACACAGTCCCTCTCTCTCGGAGACACAGTCCCTCTCTCTCGGAGACACAGTCCCTCTCTCTCGGAGACACCCAGTCCCTCTCTCTCGGAGACACCCAGTCCCTCTCTCTCGGAGACACAGTCACTCTCTCTCGGAGACACAGTCCCTCTCTCTCGGAGACACACAGTCCCTCTCTCTCGGAGACACAGTCCCTCTCTCTCGGAGACACAGTCCCTCTCTCTCGGAGACACACAGTCCCTCTCTCTCGGAGACACAGTCCCTCTCTCTCGGAGACACCCAGTCCCTCTCTCTCGGAGACACAGTCCCTCTCTCTCGGAGACACAGTCCCTCTCTCTCGGAGACACACAGTCCCTCTCTCTCGGAGACACCCATAGCTCCATTTATGTATTACTATATATGAAATATTATAATAGCTGTTTACCAAAACTGAGGCGGGGTGATCTGCATTATTATTGTTGGAACTGCAGATTGCCTGTGTAAGATATGGAGCATCTGCAGCACAGCAGACCAGTTATGAATAAGCATTCCACTGCTGGGAGATTAACTCTGCGTGTGTGTGTGTGTGTGTGTGTGTGTGTGTGTGTGCGCGTGCATGTATATACTGTATTCTTCTGTATTCTAGTCAATGCCGTCCTGACATTGCTCGTCCTAATATTTATATATTTCTTTAGTCCATTCTTTTACTTTTAGATTTGTGCATTGTTGTGAATTGTTAGATATTATTTCACTGTTGGAGCTAGGAACTCAAGCACTTCGCTACACCCACAATAACATCTGATAAATAAGTGTATGTGACCAATAACATTTGATTTAATGTGTGTGTGTGTGTGTTTGTTTACTTGCGTTTGTGTGCACGTGTGTTTGCCTGCAGGTGTGTGATGAAACAGACATACCTCAGCTCCAGATCCCGGATCTTCTCTCTGAGGGGAGCAACTGCCTGTGAGAAAGAGAGATAGAAAGAGAGAAGAATATAAAGACAGATTAGACTGATCCTGCAGGGATAATGTGTTACCATGGTATTATCCTGCTGTAAGGACACACACAGTGTAAAGGTAATGCTCATCTGCTGAGGAGTGAAGTCATGTGGAACTGTTTTGCCTGTCGGGTTTACAAAACGCACCCGACGACAAGACTAAGTGACACATCAATCATTTAGTTTGTTGTATTCCCTTAAGCTTGCATTGTACGCGCACACACACACACACACACACACACACACACACACACACACACACACACACACACACACACACACACACACACACACACACACACACACACACACACACACACACACACACACACACACAGTTTTGCTTGTTACATTCCCAGACAACACCCCCCCATTGGCGTGAGACGTCTAATCAGAGATCAGTGTGTCTGGGGAGAAATGTCACCCTGGATAAAAGCCTGCGCAGACACCCAGAAATGAGTCTTCAGAGCCACTTTGAACCGTAAGATACAAAAGAGCCCTATTCTAATGAGGAAATTGACAGAGATAAAGATGCCATTTTGATTCAGTAACAGACTGATAATTCTCTCTCTCCCGCACAGTGATAGCCAATCCACTTGTCGTAACAAACTGTACACATTGCTAAACACATCCCAGGGTGACACAGTGTCCAGTATACAGGACAACTAGAATCAGGTGTGTTTAGTGCTGAGCTGGAACAGAAGCACAGTGTGGCCTGCCAGGAGGAGGAGTCTCCAGACATCCATTCCTGCTCTAAATCATCATCTGTAATGCCTCCCATTGGGCCTGTCAGTCTGTCTATATCGGCATCATTTACAGCTCTACCTCAGCGGGTGTTTGGGCCTTCAGGGTAAATATAACAAAGAGACAGATAAAGAGGATACAAACTGAACTTCGCAGCACAACGAGAAAAGTGGCAAAATGTTTGAACACCTCAGTATGAATTAAAATGCCTTCACACAGAGTCATGTCAGTGTGTGTGTGTGTGTGTACACTGTGTGTGTGTACACTGTGTGTGTGTACACTGTGTGTGTGTGTGTGTGTGTGTGTGTGTGTGTGTGTGTGTACACTGTGTGTGTGTGTGTACACTGTGTGTGTGTACTGTGTGTGTGTGTGTGTGTGTGTGTGTACACTGTGTGTGTGTGTACACTGTGTGTGTGTGTGTGTGTACACTGTGTGTGTGTACACTGTGCGTGTGTGTACACTGTGTGTGTGTGTACACTGTGTGTGTGTGTGTGTGTGTGTGTACACTGTGTGTGTGTACACTGTGTGTGTGTGTACACTGTGTGTGTGTGTGTGTGTGTGTGTACACTGTGTACTGTGTGTGTGTGTGTACTGTGTGTGTGTGTGTACTGTGTGTGTGTGTGTACTGTGTGTGTACTGTGTGTGTGTGTGTGTGTGTGTGTGTACTGTGTGTGTGTGTGTGTGTGTGTGTACTGTGTGTGTGTACTGTGTGTGTGTGTGTGTGTGTGTGTGTACTGTGTGTGTGTGTGTGTGTGTGTGTGTACTGTGTGTGTGTGTGTGTACTGTGTGTGTGTGTGTGTGTGTGTACTGTGTGTGTGTGTGTGTGTGTGTGTGTGTGTGTGTGTGTGTGTGTGTGTGTGTGTGTGTGTGTGTGTGTGTGTGTGTGTGTGTACTGTGATGGAGGATTTTGTGCTGGGGACATATTATTCATATTGATCATACATTGCATGATGGGAAAAACAGTGAAGAACTCACCTCGTCAATTCTTTCCTCAATCTTCATCTCTCCATGTTCCTGTATGGATCTAGAGAGATAGACATACAGTGAGGCACTAATGAAACTCTAATCACTTCAGCCCAGAGTCAATAGCTCACCACAGGAAGCCCGCTTTTAGGTACCCACGCTGCCTCCGTACGTCTGTCTGTCCCCCACTCCCACCCCCTGTCTGTGTCTGGTTGTCTGTCTGTCCCCCACTCCTCCACCTCCTCTCCCTCGTCTGTCTGTCCCCCACTCCTCCACCTCCTCTCCCCCGCCTGTCTGTGTCTGGTTGTCTGTCTGTCCCCCACTCCTCCACCTCCTCTCCCCCGTCTGTCTGTCCCCCACTCCTCCACCTCCTCTCCCCCGTCTGTCTGTGTCTGGTTGTCTATCTGTCCCCCACTCCTCCACCTCCTCTCCCCCTTCTGTCTGTGTCTGGTTGTCTGTCTGTCCCCCACTCCTCCACCTCCTCTCCCCCTTCTGTCTGTGTCTGGTTGTCTATATGTCCCCCACTCCTCCACCTCCTCTCCCCCTTCTGTCTGTGTCTGGTTGTCTGTCTGTCCCCCACCCCCTCTCCCCCGTCTGTGTCTGGTTGTCTGTCTGTGTCTGGTTGTCTGTCTGTCCCCCACTCCTCCACCTCCTCTCCCCCGTCTGTCTGTGTCTGGTTGTCTGTCTGTCCCCCACTCCTCCACCCCCTCTCCCCCGTCTGTCTGTGTCTGGTTGTCTGTCTGTCCCCCACTCCTCCACCTCCTCTCCCACTTCTGTCTGTGTCTGGTTGTCTGTCTGTCCCCCACTCCTCCACCTCCCCCCGTCTGTCTGTGTCTGGTTGTCTGTCTGTCCCCCACTCCTCCACCTCCTCTCCCCCTTCTGTCTGTGTCTGGTTGTCTGTCTGTCCCCCACTCCTCCACCCCCGTCTGTCTGTGTCTGGTTGTCTGTCTGTCCCCCACTCCTCCACCTCCTCTCCCACTTCTGTCTGTGTCTGGTTGTCTGTCTGTCCCCCACTCCTCCACCTCCTCTCCCCCATCTGTCTGTGTCTGGTTGTCTGTCCCCCACCTCCTCTCCCCCTTCTGTCTGTGTCTGGTTGTCTGTCCCCCACCTCCTCTCCCTTCTGTCTGTGTCTGGTTGTCTGTCTGTCCCCCACTCCTCCACCTCCTCTCCCCCTTCTGTCTGTGTCTGGTTGTCTGTCCCCCACCTCCTCTCCCCCTTCTGTCTGTGTCTGGTTGTCTGTCTGTCCCCCACTCCTCCACCCCCTCTCCCCCTCGGTCTGTGTCTGGTTGTCTGTCTGTCCCCCACTCCTCCACCTCCTCTCCCCCTTCTGTCTGTGTCTGGTTGTCTGTCTGTCCCTCACTCCTCCACCCCCTCTCCCCCATCTGTCTGTGTCTGGTTGTCTGTCTGTCCACCCCCCTTTACTCCTCCACTTCCCTATATTGCATAATTTGCTCCCTCCACCCCCTCATCCCCTTATTCCTCACCCTGCATCCCCTCTTTCTCTCCTTTTTTTCCACATTATGTTAAGTTACAGCCACATAAATAATCAGCAATCGATTCACTATACCCCCATAATGACAAAAGCGATGTACTCAAAATAAAAAGATACCGTATTTACATACAATGGCTTGCGAAAGTATTCACCCCCCTTGGCATTTTTCATATTTTGTTGCCTTACAACCAGGAGTTAAAATATAATTTTGGGGGGGTTTGTATCATTTGATTTACACAACATGCCTACCACGCAAAATATGTTTTATTGTGAAACAAACAAGAAATGAGACAACAACAAAAAAAAACTAACACTTGAGTGTGCATAACTATTCACCCCCCAAAGTCAATAGTTTGTAGAGCCACCTTTTGCAGCAATTACAGCTGCAAGTCTCTTGGAGTATGTCTCTATAAGCTTGGCACATCAAGGCAGAACTGCTCCAGCTCCTTCAAGTTGGATGGGTTCCGCTGGTGTACAGCAATCATTAAGTCATACCACAGATTCTCAATTGGATTTAGGTCTGGGCTTTGACTAGGCCTTTACAAGACATTTCAATGTTTGGACTATTTTGTGTATGTCCATTCCATGAAATAAAAATACACTTAAATTACAGGTTGTAATGCAACAAAATAGGAAAAAAGCCAAGGTGTGAATACTTTTGCAAGGCACTGTAAGTATTCAGACCCTTTGCTATGAGACTCAAAATTGAGCTCAGGTGCATCTTTTATCCATTGATCATCCTTGAGCTGTTTCTACAACTTGATTGGATTCCACCTGTGTTAAATTCAATTGATTGGACATGATTTGGAAAGGCACACACCTGTCTATATAAGGTCCCACAGTTGACAGTGCATGTCAGAGCAAAAACCAAGCCATGAGGTCGAAGGAATTGTACGTAGAGCTCCGAGACAGGATTGTGTCGGTGGCACAGATCTGGAGAACGGAGCTCTTCAGACAATTCCTTTTGTACACACAGTGTATAAGCCTATGCAGAAGCTCTAACATGCATATGGGTGTTTGAATTAGTCATCACTTTTGAAAGAGCTGTCTATTTCGGCTGTGTTAGGCTTTGAAACAACTTCCACAATAACTATGTTTCAACCTCTTCAACTTGATCATCACAGTGAGGGTTTTAAAAGCATCATACTGTTTTGATGATAAGTGTTTCATGTGATTTTCCATTGTATTTCCATTGATTTCAGAGTGGTTAGAGGGAAAATAGAGCCCTGAGTACCAGGCCATTAGCGACCCGACGGTCGTTAGCAAGTTGGGTGCTACCAACACAAGTCCAGAGTGCATAAGAGGAGATCACCGTGACTCAACGGTCACGTGGAATTTGACTGCGGTCACGAATCTTGACTGCCAGGGTGGCGGTAAGATGATCACCGCAACAGGCACATGTCAAATCACAGTGAAAGACCCACATCACCCTCCCCTCGGCATGACAGTGCAACTTTCCATCCCTGACTTCGGACCGACCCACAGACACACCTAAGAATCAGACACGCATAATACACACACACACACACACACACACACACACAAAGGCTATGAACGCACATGTATCAGGAGAAGGAGACAGAGCGAGAGACCCACAGTGAGACAGAGATAGAGAGAACATAAGAAAAACAGGGAAACCCAGAGTGCATTCTACACCCCTAGTTATATAATCTGCACTGCTGGTCCTACATGGTTGCTCTTCTCTCTCCATTGTCCATTTATATATCAAACAGTAGCTCACCTGGTTGCTCACATTAACAACTCAGTGATGTAACATGGTTAATTGGCTAGCTAAGCCAACTCAGTGATGTAACATGGTTAAATGGCTAGCTCAGCCAACTCAGTGATGTAACATGGTTAATTGGCTAGCTAAGCCAACTCAGTAATGTAACATGGTTAATTGGCTAGCTAAGCCAACTCAGTGATGTAACATGGTTAATTGGCTAGCTAAGCCAACTCAGTGATGTAACATGGTTAATTGGCTAGCTAAGCCAACTCAGTGATGTAACATGGTTAATTGGCTAGCTAAGCCAACTCAGTGATGTAACATGGTTAATTGGCTAGCTAAGCCAACTCAGTGATGTAACATGGTTAATTGGCTAGCTAAGCCAACTCAGTGATGTAACATGGTTAACTGGCTAGCTAAGCCAACTCAGTGATGTAACATGGTTAATTGGCTAGCTAAGCCAACTCAGTGATGTAACATGGTTAATTGGCTAGCTAAGCCAACTCAGTGATGTAACATGGTTAATTGGCTAGCTAAGCCAACTCAGTGATGTAACATGGTTAATTGGCTAGCTAAGCCAACTCATGTTCTGTTTACAGTCTAAATCCAACCCCGATTACAAGCTATAAGAATCAAAACATGAACACTAGCATCCAGGATAAAAATAATTTAAAGTGCTTTTGGTGCATTCCATCTAACGTTAAAAAAAAAAGATTGTTGAGACTTAGTATAACTCCCTTACAGTCCTGGGTTGTTGAGACTTATATATATATATATATATATAGTATAACTCCCTTACAGTCCTGGGTTGATGAGTGTGTTTTGAGTCTATCCAATGCAATTAAGGGTGAAGGGAGTAAAGTGGGTAGGGAAACAAGTTAAATGGATTACAACAGAATGGATAGGAAAGGAATGGCATGAAAGAGGGGACAGACAGTGTAGTAAGTTCATGGTACCCATGCATTTGTTTTATGAAGAACGGAAATCGTCATTAAAGCATACTGTACCTCATATTGGTGTAGGTTCCCCAGACAGCTACAATGAAGGATGAGAGAAGGGGAAGAAAACATTAACTAAAAGGTGCTTTTCAAAATTACCTTCCACACAATGACATGGCTTAGTTGGCTTAGTGTTCTGGTTTAGTGGTTTCGTACGTCCACATTCTCCTATTACTATACATAGATGTCTACAACTCTCTCTCTGAATAGGGGAATACAAACCAGCACCAAATTCTCTGAATACACTATAGGATAAAGAAACAATACTTGGAGCTGCAGCTCCATGCTACTTGTCAAACATATAGAGCTGACACTAATATATCTGTTGATGGGGTAGTATTGGCATGGGGTTAGTGGTGTTTTGACCACTTATTTGGATTCCTCATGTCTTACTCATTGTTAGAAAAAAGTTTGGTCCAAATCGGATGTTCGATACTATAATTATTGAATATTAAATGAATCCTATCATTTAAAATGGCCAATTTAGGTGCAATCAATTAGCTTAGTTTCTCCGAGTTCAAAATAGATTTCTACAAGATAATGTTGCAGGAATGCTGATCTTATTTGTTTCTAAACTGTTGGGGATCATGGCTAGACAGCAGTTGTCAAGTCTTGCAATACATTTTTTAAGCAGATATAAGTCAAATCTGTAACTTTGGTGGTAAGAAACTCCAGTGTAGATGTGGCCTTGTGTTGTAAATTACTGTCCTGTTGAAAGGTGAATTCATCTCCCAGTGTCTGGTGGAAAGAAGACTGAACCAGGTTTTCCTCTAGGATTTTGCCTGTGCTTAGCCCTATTCCGTTTCTTTTTATCCTGAACGACTCCCGATTCTATGCCAATGTCAAGCATGCCCCAAACATAAGGATTTGTTTGCATTTCCTTTCCTGACTTACCTAGTTAAATAAAAGTTGAAGGGATAAAAGGAAAAAAAATAACAATAATTTGCATTTATGGTAAAAAGTGTATTCCTTTGCCGTGCTTTTTTCACCTGCAGTATTACTTTAGTGCCTTGTTGCATACAGGATTTTGCATATTTGTATAATTCTTTTCACTCTGTCATTTAGGTCATTATTGTGGAGTCCCTACAATGTTGTTGATCCATTCTGTTTTCTCCCATCCCAGCCATTGAACTCTGTAGCCGTTTTAAAATCACCAATCATCATCATGGACATCCCTGAGCATTTTCCTTCCAGTCCTGAGCTCAGTTCAGAAGGACGACTGTATCTTTGATGTATCTGAGTGGTTTAATACATCCTCCACAGCAACATTATTAACTTTACAATGCTTAAAAGAGATATTCAATGCCTTGACTTGTTATTGTTACCCATCTACCAATCACTGCCCTTCTTTTTGAGGCTTTCGAAAAGCTCCCTGGTCTTGGTAGTCGAATCTGTGCTTGAAATCTACTACTTGACTGAGGAACATTACACAGCTGTTGTATATATGGGGGAAAGAGGAAGAGGCGGTCATTAAAAAGTCATGTTGACCCCTATTATTTCATACTGAGTCCATGGAACTTATGTGATTTGTTTAGGCAAATTTTACTCCAGAACTAAAATAGGCTTGTCTAAACAAAGGGGGGGAATACTTATGCAACGACTATATTTTTGATAATTAATTTGTATTATTTTGTCTAAAAATATATATATATATAGAAATAGAAAAAAAAACGGATGAAATTTAATTGAATCCCACTTTATAACGCAAAACAAAATGTGAAAAAATCTGAGGGGGGTGAAAATAGTTCTGTTACCCACTGTAATTGGACTCCTTATGTCCTCATTATTAGGACTCATTATGGTCCAAATCAGATGTTAGGTACTATATTTATTTACGATTATATGAATCCAATTCATTAAAATGGCCAATTTGGGTGCAATCAATTAGCTTAATTTCTCAGTGATAAAATTACATTTCATCAAAATATTGTTTCAGAAACGCTAATCTTATTTAACTACAGAAACAATTTCAGAAATCTGAGATGGTGGATGTCAAAATCCTCTGGAAATAAATCAATATGTCTAGGAAAAAGGAGAAATCTCCCCCAACTCTCTCTGGTTTGTGTATTTCGGAGTGTATCATATAGGTACACACACACACACACACACCCACCCACCCACC